>NW_020654748.1:1692023-1701960 GCF_003589595.1 Hyposmocoma kahamanoa
AATTATCAACTATACCTACCTCTCTGCGTTCACTCCAATATTGCAAAACAATAATAAAACATTTATTTGAGCACATATAAAATGTAGTTATTTTCATTTTAAAAAGGCGTAATTTACTTTATGTCTCTGAAAATGTATAAGTACATAGGAGTTGGTTACATAGCTGTGACGTAATGTCGTTTATGAATAGTATTCATTCAAATGTCAACAAATATCTATTCACAATGTATAAATCCTGGAGTTTATTACCCATTCTTCTCAAGGGAATATGTAAATAATGTAAAGCGCAAATGATTACGTAGTTTTTAAGTATTGTGACGTTTTCAAGTGCACTCTTATGTATGAAAGAAATATTGTTTCTTTTTAAGTACGCAAAAGAGCTTAGTTGCAGTGGAGCTCCTTGTGAAAGACATCGTCCAGGGAAGTGCCTCCTGCCACCTTACCTATTTCTGCCGCCAAGTGTTCCGGTTTTGAAGGGTAAGAGTGCTTGTGAAATTACAGGCACACGAGACTTGTCAACTTAATAAGTTAATAAGTTGACAAGTCTCGTGTGACAAGTCTTCAACTCTCGACATAATATGTCTCGGGGTGATGGGTGCAGTGGCAATGCCCCTCAGATCTTTGCGATTTAAAGCTCTGAGTGGCACTGCAGCTGTTACGTACAGGCGTATAGCTTACAATCAGGCGCACGACTATGACATGAAACCGTTACAAAATTCTAAAATTATATTATTAAAATCAAAAGAACATTAAAACCAAAAACGAAGATCTGCAAAAAGCAAGTTGCTGGTTCGTCCCGTGGCTTAGTTGACATAGCGCCTAGCATGTTTTGCTGGAAGACGCTGGTTCGAATCCAATCGGATCAAAGGATTTTTTCATATTGTTCGATAAGAATACCTACTCTCGATGATTACATTATACTAATTATAACAAACTAGTGGAGTAATTCCACAAAAATATTGATTATCGTGTTGCATCGAGTATATAACCAGAAATAGAGACGCAATAAGGGCCATCCATGACCCTGACAACTCATGAGGTGTATGAGCCTTATATCACTTTATATATCAACTCTCGTTTGCCCTGAAATCACAAATTAGGAAACTGAAATAATACAGCGCCAACAAGTGACCTGTATGTACGTCTCCGTATATTCCAAAAATATTCCGTATTTATTGTAATAAAGATAATTTATCTAACAATGCTGTTCCATTCGGTGGTGTGGGAAAAACAGCAAAACATCAAATTACAAAACAAGCGGAATCACATTTCATCGGTAATTAAATATTAAATATGTAATTTTGCAATTTTCGTCCATTAAAGCAAAGCTCAAGTTAAACTGGTCGATTTGAAGTAAAACAATCGACGAACTAATCAATTGTTCCGAATTCGGGCTGGCCAATCGGAGCGCAGTTGTCACAGTAATGATTTGGTAGAATAGTTTTCAAACAAATGATATTTCGTCTCTATTTCTGGTTATATACTCGATGTCGTTGTGAAACATCGTAACATTCAATAAAAAAAACTTTAAAAAATACACAAGTTTTGCCTTTGTCTTTTAGAAAATAAAAACAATATAATAGGCAATTTTGAATTGCTAACTCCATCCTTATAGCAATGATATAGCTTAGCTAGAAAAACACTTGCTATTTAGATTGGTTTACTAAGTAATTATCACTTAGTTACTTTAATGGCGAAGGAAAATTTCGTGATGAAGCACTGAGTTTTATAAGTAGATAAGTATAGCACTTCTAAGATGTGTTAAGTCCGTTAACACGGCGGCGCCGACGTATATTTCAATTACGAATATTTAGGAAATGGAACTATTTTTTCGGGTCTAATTCGCATATACCTAATTATATAGTTGTTTTTCAAACAAACCAACGTTTCGGGCCCTTTTCAGGACCCACGGTCACGGCTGACTATGTCATGGGACCTGTAAAGGGTCCGAAACTTTGGCTTGTAATTTTTACATTGTTTTAGTAAAATAATCCTAACAAAATAAGTTAAGAATAAAAATAACGTTAAATACGATCCATTACACTGGGGGCATTAAGTCGTAAAGTTTATTTATCGTAGGGCAACTGTCACGACTTATCTGTCGTGACTGTATCGTGGACGTTTATTATATCGTTAAATGACTGTCATGTCTAATTGATCCCACTAGATCGTGACGACAATTTATCGGATCGCGGCAGTCGCCTTGTCGTTTGTACGACAGAATCGTTTGAAGCTGCGATTATCTGTAGTCACATTTTTATCGTGACGTTTTATTTATCGTCAGACGATTGTCGTTCTAGCTCATCCTATTGTCAGGACAGTCTGTCGTCGTAACGTCCAAAAATCGTGAACGACAGTTAATCGTGTTATATGTGTGAACAACTTCTTTTAAATATAAACAAGCCACGACACTTTAAATTGCACGACTATCTGTCGTCACGACTTAATGGGAACGCGCCCTAAGATGCGGTGGCGACAACAATGCGGGCGGTTTGCGGTACATGTGGCAAAATCCTTTTAATTTCTATGATAACGCTATTCTTCTCTTTATAGTGGTTAATAATCCTTCTATTTTAATGGTCGGTGAGTTTGCTGTTCCACATTGAAGGTGTTTTTAAAACTGCTGAAATTATTTCCTCCTACGACATCTCTAAATTAAAGTGATCGAAAAATAGGTGTGGGTAAGCAACAAGACGATAACAACAGCCCGCCCTGCTGTCATCGAGAACAGCAATTATTATGCAAACTTAGGCATTTTGATTAAGTCGCGCAAGTCGCCTCTCTCGTGGTAACAATCACACTGACACAGTTTGGTACCTGAGATCGTGTTGTCTGTTGTCTTTTAATTTTGTTATTGAACCACCGTCATTGTACGCTTATAAAAAAAAGATGTAATTTATGTGTCTCAGTTTTTCTCATGTAGGTGAATTATGTGTAATTGTTAGTGAGAACAAATGTCTTAATCCGTAACCAATATAGTGTATGTCAGTGTAGTCTAATGCTATCTAATAAATTTTATATCTATGTTACTTTTAAAAAAAAAAAAATTTACTTTGATTTAGTTTGTATGTTATTCTAAGATTGCCGTCAACACTTGCAATTGTTATGTTTACATTTTAGATCACCGAAGTCAAATAGGATAAGAATGTGTTGTGAACATAATGTTAATGTTGCTAATAAATAAATACATTTGATCCCCTAAAACCGATCCCTTGCACGAGGGATCCGTAACATTTTATATTATTTTCTATTCTCCATCGAATCCCCAACACAAGGGATCAAGAATAAATATTAATATTTTATTCCCACCTGATACCCTGGTACAGTCTACAAGAAAATGTGTTGAGGGTTGTACTGTATTTTATGTTTTTTTGTTACTTGTGATTTGCAATATGTCAATATTAATGACCTGTCACAAAAAAAAATTGATTGTCTGAGATAATTATAACATTTGATCACAATTGCTCAATAAATGAATATTTGATTTTAAAACTTCTGTTTCTCCTGACTATACAATGAGGGGATCCGTTGGGAGTTGCAAAATATAGAGAGGATCAGCTGGGATTTAAAAATTAGCGGTGGATCAGATTAGGGAGTCAGATGGGAATAACCGCGAGAAAAGTGCGATGCTCGAGAATTCGCGCTCCTCACGCAACAAATAGCAATGTATGTAAATTAAGCCTTAAATGTATAGATTCAGTAGATACGTATTTGTAGATACGGTGATTTGCAATAAACGTATTGCTCTTAGATACTAACAACGAATGCAATGTATGTAAATTAAGCCTTCAATGTATAGATTTAGTAGATACATACTTGTAGATACGGTGATTTGCAATAAACATATTGGTCCTAGATACTAACAATCTACTTACATCCTTTTGGGCGCGTTCCCATTATGTCGTGACGACAGATAGTCGTCCAGTTTAAGTGTCGTCGCTTGTACATTTAAATGACGTTGTTCACACATAAAACAACATGATTAACTGTCGTTCACGACTTTTTTGACTTTACGACGACAGACCGTCGTGACAATGGAAAGAGCTAGAACGACAGTCATCAGACGATAAATAAATCGTCACGATTTAAATGTGACGACAGATAATCGCAGCTTCAAACGATTGTGTCGTGCAAATGACAAGGCGGCGGCCGTGAACCGATAAATTGTCGTCACGATCTAGTGGGAACTGCTAAACACGACAGTCGTTCAAGATAAAACAAACGTCCACGACACAGTCACGACAGATAGTCGTGATATGGAAACAGGCTAGACGCAACAGTCGTCCAACGATAAATAAAACATTACGACATAATGGGAACGCGCCCTTACAAGGATATCGTAGAGTCAATAACAATTTATGTATACCTTTAAGTAATTGTTGTATTTTTATGACCGGTAATAACATCAACAATACGCATATACAGGAAGTTGATCTCAACCTTAGCGAAGACTGGCCTAGACACTATACTTTACGTTGAATACTTTTGCTTGGTTGCATACAAAACAGCTGACAATACATACAATAATTACCTCAACCATGTCCTGTATCAGCCCATACACGTTTGGGGCTCGAGTTGCCTCTTAGGGCATTAAATTTATCTATGCATATGTTATGCTATTTCAATTAGAAATAAGGTATTTTCGAGTTCTTATGTTTTCGCGATTGTTATACATAGGAAATGAAACTATTTTTCCTGATTTCAATCGCGTATATTTGTTTTTTTTAAATAAATCAACATTTCGGGCCCTTCACAGGTCCCTTGATCACGGTTGACTGAGGTGGTACAGTCTTCAACCAGTTATGTCTAATATTGATGCAAACCATTCTATTTTTTCACTATAGTTACAATAGTTATTAATTAAATACCTTATTTTTTATTTTACAAAGAAAAAATTCCAATTTACGCTAAATTAAGTTTAACAAATTATTTTATTTTAACGATATGAATTTTTATTAATTAATAATGAAAATTAAAACATATTAATCAGTACTGCTACTGCTGTACAGTAACGTTGATTTGTTTGAAAAAACAAATATACGCGATTTATGTCCGGAAAAATAGTTTCATTTCCTATTATAAGTATTTTATTATTTTATTTTATATTAGAAATAAGATATTTTGCCAAAATTATAATAATGTCAATGTAGCACCAAATGATCGATCACACATCAAGATCAAACTCCTACGTGATGTGCTGTCGCAATCTTTGAAAATGGCGGCCGTGAGTATTACCGAAGAAGGTTCTAAAGAAAATGACTCGAATATTAACTACAATAATGTCAATCTGTGCAAACAATTGAAAGAGTAAATGTAAATGAGTGCCAAAATAGTTTCAGGCGCTGTTCTATCTCGTTCTCCGTCTAACATCCGTCCGAAACAAATTACTGTCAAGTAAGTAATACTCGACAAAATTAAATGATGCATGATACGAATGAAGCTTCAAAGTCAAAGTCAAAGTCAAAGATTATTTATTCCATAGGTAAAATAAATTTACACTTGAAAACGTCACATTTAAGCTACTGCTCGTTCACTACGCTGACCTCCCTGAGAAGAACGAGCAAGAAACTCTAGGGATTGCTCTTTTCAAATAAACTTAAATGCTATGGAATACACTTTGAATCAAATTTGTGTGGATTCTGGAGCCATGTCATCTTTCCATACATCTTTATCTAACACGTAGTCTTCAATTTTGTAATATGATTTTTCGATCAAAATATTTTTAATGTAGTTTTTAAACTTAGGAAATGATAAACTTAATATATGCTCCGGAATCTTATTGTAAAAACGTATACAGTTCCCAATAAAAGAGTTGTTTACCTTGGTTAAACGAAATCGTGGTACCATGAGTTTGGACTTAGCTCTAAGGTTAATATTATGGATATCTTCTTTCTTATTGAAATTATGTATATTTTTACGGGCATATAAAATATTTGAGTAAATGTACTGTGATGCCACAGTCATGATACCAGTCTCCTTAAACTTTTCTCTGAGAGATACCCGAGAGCCTAGACGGTACTCATACTTGAATTTGTCGTTTGGTCGAGTATTGCTTATTTAACAGGAATTAGTTATTAGCTAGAGCTCCTTGTGAAAGAGTTCGTCCAGGGAAGTACTGCCACCTTACCTACTTATGCCTAGTTTTGAAGGGTAAGTGTGCTGGTGAATAACTGGCACATGGGACATGTCAAATTATGTCTCAGATCTTTGCGATTCAAGGCTCTGAGGACACTGCAATTGGTATGAAGAGGCATGTAGCTTACCAGCACGACTTATTCGTCCCGTCCCGTAATAATAAACTTTCCCGTGATATTGACAATTGATTGCTACTAAAAAGTAGCAGTAGAGCTACTTGTAAAAGAGTTCATCCAGGTAAGTACTGTCTGTCACCTTGCCTGTGTCTGCCGCCAAGCGGTAATGTGAACATTGATTACTGCGCAGTGGCGGTGCCCCTCGGATCTTTGTGATTTAAAATTCTGAATGGCACTGCAACTGTTAGGGACAGGCGTGTTGCTTACCGTTATAAAAAAGACATAGACAGTGACAATAGGCAATTTTAAGAACAGACAAAACTGTCTCAGTAACTACCAAAGTTCTCTACCAAATCTTCTCTTAAAATCGAAATTCGCAATTGTTAGATGCATTTAGTTACACCGTAGGTGCATTATTTTCATTGTGTAACAAGTAATTTAATGCACATACAACACCTATTAAAAAGGTGGGTAAGTCTCGTAATAATAGAGTTCATGAACATGACACCGGATGCACTACAAAGTACACTCTCGACGAGACCTGCCGAAGAAAACAAACATTTACTTTAAAACCACTTAAGTAAGTACGTAATCTTTGAACTCATTTCGTTATCCATATCGCAAAGACGAAACACAGGTCATGAGATAAAACCTTATCGAGCCATACTTCATACGATACTTGCACACAAAACCCATGAAACATGATAAATGGAGGATAAAAATCTCGAGGCTTAGTGTCACCAAGATATATTTGCAATCACGGTGCCGTTGTCATCGAACGTTGCTCTAGCATTTAAAACAAAAGATAGTAAGTATTGACGTTTTGCCAACAGCACGACTACGTTGGTAACTACAGTGTACGCGCGCAGAGGTCGCAAGCGCATGACAAAAGGCGAAAACATTGGCACTGTCAATCGAGCGATCGGGGCGACCGGACGCGTTCTATAATACACAAGTACACTTAAATAAACACAATGTGTTTAACGTTGAAACAACTGGAATGGGCTGAGGTATACCGATGCTTGTCAGGGAAGGACAAGAAAGAAGTGATCGAGGAGACCTCTCAAAAGAAAATACAGAAATTCCCATCCAGGGAAAGGAATTACGCCGTCAAAAGAAGAAAAAATAACAACAACAATATTCGTTCTCATGCGAATTGCCAAAGTTGTGCGCGGGCGCAGGAAGAAAGGTGATAACCTCGTTTATATGATGTGTTGCAAAGTGATTTGTAGGTCTGTGTTTTATGTGTTGCAAAATTGATTATTATGAAACTGTGGCATGTGGGTTTAAGTAAGAATCGCCGCAAATTGTAAAAAGACATCGTGCTCAATGTTTGCCCTTGTGGAACTCTATGTTATGTATTGGAAATGTAAGGATATTGATTTCCATATGTTACTCGTGTAATTTATTGTGTTTAAAAGATTTTTATTGTTTTGAATTTCCCTTGACTAATGTATCTAGGTACTGTCACCGTCATAATTACTCGTACGGTCAAATTTATTAAAAATATTATCTGAAATGAAAGTGGTGAATTTGTGTCAAAAATGAACCATATCGCACTACATTATATTTTTGGTGTTTGGGCGGTCACGTCATTTGATGCTCGGCGTTTTCATGGTACAGTCAGTTGTATGTACCATAGAAATTACAAACATTTATTATATGAACTGACAAAGTATAAGTGTTATATCCAACTTCATTCACAATTCTCACCTAATCTGTGTACTTAATAAAATAAATCATTACATCATAACATAATTCACTTGTCCGTAAGTTCAAACAAAATTTAAGTACATTATAAAATATTCAAATATTTGTAATTACTTACTATATAAAACTAATTAAAATTATAAGACTGTCACTCTACCATTTCTTGATTCATTGACAGTGTATTTTATATTGGATTTTTTTTATCTAATATTACGACTGACCTTGGGACCTGTAAGGAGCCTGACATATTGGATTGGTTCATTTTTATTTTCTTTTTAATTTTATTCGTTTTTTTTTTTAAATGTCCTCTGAAAACCAGTGCTGTAGCTCGACGAATTGGGCCCTTTTTCAGTGCAATACACTTTTAACCATCATAATATTATACTCGTAACATGTATTGTACAGAATAAATGTATTTTCTTTCTTTCTTTCAAAAACAATACTCGGTTTATATACAAATTGTTTCAATTTCATCGAACTCGATATTCTGTTACATATTGCGCCCTTGGTAATAAGGACGTACCTGTAAAGACAACTTTTCATGTAGAACATAATATGTTGATAACTTGTTTATGCTTAAATAGAAATTTAAAAAATTTCACAATGTGTTTCAAAAAAAGCTCTTTTGACATATGATCTTATGTTGCTTTATTATATAAATTTTCTAAGAAATGGAACGCGCAATTTGTTTTTGTTTGTAATATTTAATGGTTGAAGAACGATTGACCTGCTTTAGAAAATTTGTTGCCTTTTTAGAAGATTTTATATCCATTGTTTCACCGAAAAGCAATTTATGTAATTTTTTTCGGGCTAATGAAGGTCATATAAGTACGAATAAATAGAATCTTTATCTGTAAAAGTGTAAATGATTTAAACCACTCCAAAATAGAATCTTTACGATCCAATACAACTGTAATAAAAAATTTTGACATGTCGAATGTGCTTCACATTACCAAGGGGATGACATTTTAAATGCTGCTGCATTAGTGCTGTCTTTAAACTTTCATCTACATCCTTTTTATTACAGAAAATACGAAATGCCAACAATGGTTAACTTTTTGTACATTCGATACTTTCGTTAACAAGTTAGTCAGTGTACCGTAAACATTCAAACAGTTTACAAAAAAATCAGTTTGCATAGTTGAATATGTAGCTGAGTCTATGCATGAAACTACAAACGCTTCGAATGCGAATCAAAATTGAAGTGTTTGTTTTATAAGCAACTATAAAAATATTGTAGTAATGCTCCTACTTCAAAGAAGTATTCCGTTTTTTTTTTTAAATAAGGATTTCCGGCTTTGAAAGGTGAGGTAAGGATGCTGAGGCACATGGGACTTGTCAATTTATGTCTCCTCAGATTTTTGTAATTTAAAAGTGGCATTGCAACTGTTAAGATACATGTCTGTGTCTCTTACCTCTAGGCGTGTGACTTGTTTGTTCCGTCATTTGGTATCAAATAATCTCAGTACAGAGTACTAAAAAAACCGACCTCAAAAATACGTCGAATTACGTCTATTTGCTAAGTTTCATTGAAATAGTCCCCTAGTTCGCCACTATACAGGACTTGATACTGGAGATAATAAAAATAGGTTCTCACTACGACACTACTCAAAGTATATCGAGGGAAAAACGCCTTTAATTGGAGAAATAGCAAAATCAACTAAATAATTGCTAAAAGTAATTGCTCCTAAATTAAAGTTAGGCGCTATTTATAAAAATGAATCTTCATGCGTGAACACTGAACAGCCACCCTTTGAAGTGGATGATTTTCTTCAAAATGAAAATGGGACCACTATGGAAATACTCCCTTTCCAACAAAAAAATAATCATGAAAATCGGTTCACAAATACCGAAGTTATCGCGTAACATACATACAAAAAAAAAACATACAGTCGAATTGAGAACCTCCTCCTTTTTTGAAGTCGGTTAAAAAGAAGTCTGTGAAAGAAGGACAACGGAAAACATTTTGTGTGAAG
>NW_020654748.1:1701970-1827197 GCF_003589595.1 Hyposmocoma kahamanoa
AAAAGAAGTCTGTGAAAGAAGGACAACGGAAAACATTTTGTGTGAAGTAAATACATTTTATACAACGGAAGTGTTTTTTAGAATAATATCATCCAAAATAACATCACAAAGTAATGAATAACATTGGTTGCGTCATTGACGTACTCTCAATGCAATTGTGAACAATTAACGTTTATTGTTTTTAATGAAACGGTGTCATATTCCAACAGCGTTAAATCTCCAAATTATTTATACTTATTATTTATCTATAATTACCGCTCTGCCGTTTACTAAATTTACGGAAAATTCTTGCGCATTAATGGATTATAATATCATGATATTTTTTATATCATATACCATGGAAAGATAAAGCTGGCTAAACGAGAAACGCGAAATGTACTCTGGCTGCATTGACGTTCTGCTTTTTCGTCTCAAATTGCGTTTGAAACCACTGTTTCCACTATTATTTGTCAAAATTAATGGGTATATAGCTTATAAAATGATGTTTTTTATACAGCTGGCTAAACGAAACCTTTGAAACAACTGATTATTTCTGTTTCTGTTTTTAGCAGTGTTGCTGTTTAAACCACTTTACCGACTTCTTCGATTTAGTATTTTTTTTATATTTTACATTTTTTCCTATTGGCAGTATGACGGAGCGATTAAAGATGTTAAATAAAATAGCCACTTTTTAATTAATATAAAAAATATATATAACGCGCTATATCGGCATCGTCGGTAGCATCACAGTTCCTACGTAACTCGACTGACAGCGTAATTGGTAATCACCGAATAAAGTGCTCAACTACCTTATGTCAAAAATGCATATTCGTAATGTCTATCTATAGTTAGCAATTGAGAAACATCAACTTGAGTGATCATCGCTTAACTCGTTTTGACAGTTGATTTTGTATCTATAACCGTTATTTCGAATTCCGTCTTTTGACAATGTTGCTGTTTAAACCACTGTTTTTTCAACTAACCGTCAAACTTTTGACAGTGTTGCTATTTAAACCACTGTTTCTATTAATTATTTATCATACTTTTGAGTACCGTTATCTAGCATATACCACAATTACAAGTCATACTCGGTACCCAGTAGTTAAAAGTTGTTTGTTACAAATTAGAGCGCTCGTTATTTAGTGATTACTTAATGTCGCAAGTTGAAAAATAGTATACCTCTTTATAAATAGAATATTTAACCAAATTACTAGTATTCATTATTTCAATAATCAACAAACGTATCGTTAATTAACAAATTCAAGTTGATAAAATTTGTTATTGTTTAATTTTATGTCCGCTACAGAGATGACAATAACTGGTATATCATTGAAAACGTTACCAGAGGGCGATAGAGGTATTTACTGTCAATAACATCAAAGAGATCATTGATTGGATCCATCCTGTGGATTCTTTTATGGCCTTCTTAACAATAGTACACCTCTAGTGTATTTTTTGTGCCGTATAATGTACCATGCTTGTGGTAGCTCTCATTGTGTACCAATAATTAGCTCATGTTACACCACTATGTACATTTTGTGCATTCGAACCAAATAATGCACATGAACGTGTTTACGTTAACACTCATTGTTCCAGTGTTCCAGTTACTGGCTGATGTTCCACTGCTTATATTTGGTACTTCCAAGCCTTATTATAATGCAGTACGAGCACAGAAGAAAAAAAACAATGGAAGCCTTAAGCCTCGATTACTATGAGAACCGTTGTCGCCAAAACTCACACATTCTTAATTGGAAACTCTACAAAATCTTGATATTGATTGGTCGTAGTTTCAAATTTATAAAGAAATGACAAATTCTGGATCGTAAATATAATATAAACTTACCCTGTTGGTATATCGTTGCAAGTTCAATATCTATTATTACCATAGGTCGGAAAAAGGTGTTCCACATATATAGATACATCTATAGACATAGCTACAAGGACTACTGTGTACCGTCTAGGCTCTCGGGTTTCTCTCGCAGAAAAGTTTAAGGAGACTGGTATCATGACTGTGGTATCACAGTACATTTACTCAAATATTTTATATGCCCGTAAAAATATACATAATTTCAATAAGAAAGAAGATATCCATAATATTAACCTTAGAGCTAAGTCCAAACTCATGGTACCACGATTTCGTTTAACCAAGGTAAACAACTCTTTTATGGGGAACTGTATACGTTTTTACAATCAGATTCCGGAGCACATATTAAGTTTATCATTTCCTAAGTTTAAAAACTACATTAAAAATATTTTGATCGAAAAATCATATTACAAAATTGAAGACTACGTGTTAGATAAAGATGTATGGAAAGACGACATGGCTCCAGATTCCACACAAATTTGATTCCAAGTGTATTCCATAGCATTTAAGTTTATTTGAAAAGAGCAATCCCTAGAGTTTCTTGCTCGTTCTTCTCAGGGAGGTCAGCGTAGTGAACGAGCAGTAGCTTAAATGTAACGTTGTCAAGTGTAAATTTATTTTACCTATGAAATTAATAATCTTTGACTTTGAGGAGCGACATAGAGTTGTTAAAACCACCAAATATTATTTAATTATTTTTTGGATTTCCGGATTTCCGGAAATGGTTTTCCTGCATCGTAGGACAAACTACTGACCTAGGAAGTCGAAGTTGGATTTTAAAATAATTCTAATGGTGCCCTGTAAATAATGCAATAGATAACTGACGTTTTACAAAAACAAAGAGTAAAAAAGTTACGATACCGGTCACTCACGGTCACATTGACGGAACAGCGATATTTGCTAGTGGAACTTAAGAAAAAAACTAATTTAAAACTTTATTTACGAAGGGAACTTTAGGACATTTTAGTTTGCATGAGAATCGTGATCGCGCTCTAAAAATATTTTGTTTCAATCCAAAAACACAGTATAACAGATGTTCATAAATTCGAACCACTAGCAGAAATGTCGTATTTTAAAGGAAAATGTTCACACTGGATTATTTTAATACTTTTTATAACAAAAAAAAAAACTGCTGAACGCTTAAACACGACGAAAAAGTGCCATTTTTGACAGCCTTACTCATGTAGCTGTTTTTATATTTATCTTCATAAATAGAATAAAGAGAGGATGTTCTCTCATCCGGAAATCCAGAATTCGAAAAAAGTAATTAATAAATATTTGGTGGTTTTAAAAACTCTATGTAAGTCCTTGTAGCTATATCCATAAATGTATCTACAAATGTGGAACACCTTTTTCCGATCTATAATTATTACAAGTTGCGACGTTTTGATATTATATTGAAATTTTAATCAATGTGCTGCCATCTAGCGTTTAATTACTGAACCACGACGAATTACAGTTATTAATTTAGGCCTCCAAACAAGAAGCGACCATACTGCAGGGACATAAGCTTTACTTTCGTTTCTTTTTATTTATTAAAATAAGACTTTTCATTGATATGAAATACCAGCACGGGTAATATTTTTGGTGCTGCTATCATTTTTGCACTCCAAAGCAGCACAATAAGGCATTTTTCTTGGACTTTACAGAATTTGCACGAAAGAATGGCACAACCATACCATACAAAGCGAAAATGGCGGACTGGGCTCAGATAGGTCTTTCGAGACCTGTAGTTGGCACGCGTTCGACGCTAACTAACCACTTCTACTGTATTTATTGTTTTGTGAGTACGAGCATGTTTGACGTAGCTCTCATCGTGTACCAGGTATTATCTTATGTTCCACAACTGGGTATACTTTATGCATTCAGACTATTGAGGTAGACAACACACCTTATTTCTGCAGCCAAGTAATGTGACTATTACTTCTTACTGGTTTTGAAGGGTAAGGGTGAAATTATAGTCACATTACGGGACTTGTCAACTTATGTCTCAGGGTGACGAGCGCAGTGGCAGTGCCCCTAAAGATCTTTGCGATTTAAAGCTCTGAGTGGCACTACAACTGCTATCGGCGTGTCGCTTACCACTTGTTGGTCCCGTCACTTGGTATTGCAAAAAAAAACATTTTTAGATTTTTTCTTGTTTATAATATCCTCCTAAGGCCCCATATACAAAAAAATGTATATAATTATGTGAAGTGACTCAAACCCACGCCCACGGGCGATGCAATGCCGCATTCAAGTTTAGCGCCAAGTATTCCATATGACCATAACCCTATTGTATCTAGAAAAATGCGTTTTCATACAATACTAAAGGCATCCTTCCATTTTAATGTACATCGGGCGTTTAGCGCTTATCGTATTGCAGTTTGATGGGCCTTAGGAGGATGTGCTATAGTTTTTGCCCCAAGATTAAATATAATATTTATGGTAACGTTGGAGCACAATCAGGTTTCTTTATAATGATAAAACGCAAAATCTTATAAATAAGTAATGACTTTGTATTTATTAACAACTTTTTTAAGAGGATTTATAAAACCTGTTATCGATTGTCTTGTGTTAATATTGCGGTGTTATTTCCAGCCAGTTTGCAAAATTTATTTGCAGTTGTACTTTTTAAAATTTTAAGTATTTACTATAAACATTCTTGTTTAATAAATTGTTAGTAAAATTTGCAATCTCAACTAGTTTTTATACACTTGTGTAATCATAAGAAAAAATAGTAACGTCGCGAAATTTCGATATACGACGTCGTTTATTATTGATTTGTTTTATTTATTTGCTTTTTATCACTTAAGAAAACTCACAAATGAAAAATAAAACTGCATCATCGGTAACTAAAAGACGGGGTAGCTCAATGGTTCAAAGAACCGCCTCTCAAGCAAAGGCCATGAGTTCGAATTAAGTGCAAAATTTATTCGTATGAGCTTTTCGGTGGAGGAAAACATCGTGTTGAAATCAGCAAGTTGAACGTTTACAACCCTTGGAAACCCTGAAAGGAGACTCATGCCCAGCAGTGGCACGTTGGGTTGATGAATGAATGAATGAAGTTGTAGTGGAATCCATCAGATGATTATAGGTAAATTTTTGCAATTAAAGCTCATTGTTACCATGCTATATTACGGCAGAGTCTAAAACTGGAATACCTTCAAGATACAAATAGGGATGTACCTATAGATATTATCCATTCCTTGCCCCGTCGATCCTTTGCGCATGCGGCCTCCACAAACAGAAAATGCCAAACATTGCTATCTATTACAGAGTATTACAATAAAATAAAACATATTATCTTATAATATCGTATAATATGTTTTATGTTATTGTAATATATACATATATATATATATATAATATGTTTTATTTTATATGTTTTATATAAAGTTTTGAAAGGAGTTAGGGAAGAAAGAAATGTTTTCAATACAATAGAGAACAGAAGGGGGAAACTGTTTGAACATTTGTTGCGTAATGACAAATTTATGACAGTAATAATTGAGGGGAAGATAGAAGGGAAAAGAAAAAGAGGAAGACCAGGAATGGCGCAAAGTGAACAAATAAAGAAGAAGATAAAGAAGTCAAGGAGCTGTGTATGAACCTTGAGGAGTGGAGGAGTCCACACCGACAAAAGCCTGGCTCTGACATAGGATGATGATATTTTATATATGTACAGCCAACGACAAGCTGTGTTTACACTTTAAACTATTTTATCGTAACTGTAAACAAAATCCAAAGTGGGTTATCGAACCATTATGATAAAACGGTTCAAAGTGTAAAGGCTCAGCGTGTTACGTACGTACATATAAAACACGATATCCTTTTGTTAGGAATTTCTAAAACAAAAAACTGTTGAACTTGCTAGAGCAGAACTTGACACCGACACTCTGTGATAAGTGATATAGGGCTTTGGACTGCTGAGCATTGAGGAAGCACGGATGGCCACTCTAGATAGGACGACCACTGTTGGGTAATTTTCCGAAACATTTCAAAGAGCGGACATTTTTCCGGAAAAATTGCTGAAAATTTGGAAACATTGGAAAAATTGGAAAAAATTTTTCGTTCAGTAACTTCAACTTTTGACAGGTGTCAACGTCAAATGTGGAAAAATATCCGAAAAAATTATCATTTCTGAAAAATATAATTTTTCAAAATGGAAATTTTACATGACCCAATACTAAGGACGACCAGGTGGTTGCTAAAGGATGAACTTAAATAAAATTAGAAATAAAGTGGATATCATTTATAGACAAAAATAATTACTTATAAATTTTTATAAAAAAGGCTCAATTATTTGTGGAATTACGTCTATTTGGCAAGTTTTATTGAAATCGTTAACGGAAAGTGGGTGAAATTCAATTAACCGGATCCATCCCCTAATTTGCCACCCTTGGATGTGGAATATTTTCTTCAAAGTTTTAATAAAATTACTAGTAAAGTACCCCTTTCCAACAAAAAAAGAGTCATCAAAAACAAACATAAGCACAAAAAACAAAGACGAATTGAGAAATTTGTTCTTTTTTGAAGTCGATTAAAAAATTAAGACATTTTATATTTGAATTTGAAAGTTATCCTCACTAGGATACCGTGTCTATATCCACGGTTAACATCTGTGCTTTGCACTTAGAAACGTTTTATCGTATGTCAAATTTGTGTGGCAGTAACAAAATATGTGCTAATTGCAAACGTTATTAATAAAATCACAATATACGTCTGCCAAAACCTTTTATAAACTTCGAGACGTGTTAATTCGATGTAATAATCAGGAACGACATAATCGTGACTATCGTTTATCGCTTCGTTATGTTATTTTGATTAAAATTTGATGTCGACGTAGAAAACGTAACTTGAAAACATCACTCACGTGCAGATATAAATATGTAACTACTTTACTAGTTGTTTACAAAGGACTTTACTAGTTGTTTACAAAGGTACAACAGAGTAATTATAAGCTTTAAACAAGGCTTAGGTCTGGATTAAATTGATATTAGATTTACCTCGGCACAGGGTAGCCAAAATACTGACAGTGTTCCCCCTTTGTAATAATAATAATCAACTTCGCCACCTTAGCATGCTATAGTTAAGTAGTGTGTTGCCACTACAGCCCAGACTACATCTATCATCACCCATTAAGGTGTACCGAAGAATTAGAAAAATAGGTATTTGCTTAGAATAATAACGCATAGAAACCTAGTCCGCACACGCTAAGTGAGGCAAATTGAAGCGCTCCCAATGGGCCTACACGAGCGGGCGGGCTTTCAGTGCTCAAGGTCAACTTGCACCACGAACAGCTCAAGAATTTTAGCTAAAAATGACGAAATGTGCGGTAAATGACTGTAAAAATACGTCAGACAAACATAAAATAGATACTAAAATCACATTCCACAAGGAAGTAACGCGTTTCAACTTGTATTTTGATATAAATATTCACTAAAACCGAAAATTAACCTACTACTAAAACTAGCCTACATGAATTTGATTTTTGTCTCACTTGTGACAGTTCGTTTGATATGAAACTATCATTCTATGCGTCATTATTCTAAGGTTATTTGTTATTTAAAGTTGTTGTTTAACGCTGAGTACTTGTATTCAAAACTGAGCTAGCGAAGGTATCTAGATTGAATTCAAAAATAGAATCATGAGCGTAGCGAGGGTTTTAAGCCATGAGACGCAAAACAACTTTGCGACCGAACGAAACACACGACTTATCACTTCACTATAGTGAGGAAAATGATAGATAGATGAAAGAAAAACAGTTGAACTATAACAAATCAGTTATCGTCGTCAATTTAATGTCAACATTATTAAGAATAAATTATGCCAATAGATTATATTACATAAATAATGTACGAGAACGAACGTGTCATTATGTTTTATTTTCATTGAAAGAAAAAGTTAGGTGCATCGTCCAGTTCGAATTTCAAAAACCTTTTTCAAAAACGCTTTGGCGCGCAGATTTCTAATGAGAAAGAAAGCCTTACCGCTCTAGTGAGGTGAAAAAAAAATTGCTTAAAACATGGTATAACAGTAGAAGTAACAAAAGACACTGCCAATACAAACAAGTTTCCTATATATATTAAATAGCATGCAAATGTTTAGTTCAACAACAACATGCTGCAGGTTTTTTACATATCAGTGGATACGAATGCTGATTTTATGTATTTAAAAGAAAAACGTGAAAAATATACATCCTTACTGAATCTATCTACGTGAACTTTCTATTTCGTTCGTATATGCTCTTAGACAATTAAAGCGTGTTACTAATCTAAAAACGGCCCTCTCAGCTTATTATGCGTTTGCCCACTCGCGACTCGCCTATGGGATCGTACTGTGGGGTAACTGCAATAACTGCCATGAAATTTTTGTTCTTCAAAAAAAATGTATTAGAATATTGACCAACATCGATCAAACGGCCTCCTGTAAACCGCACTTTACTAAACTTAAAATTCTCACCCTAACAGGTATATATATATATCTTTGAAGCCTGTAAATTTGTTAAAAAACATGCAGACTTATATTCTCCACTAAATTTAATAAGGCGTAATAATCGCTATCTAAATAAGCTAAAAGTTCCTTTCTCTAGCTTAAAACTATTTTCATGCGCTCCACATTCTATGTTAATTAAAATATATAATCATATCCCTAATTATATTAAAAATTTAGATAAAAATAAGGTCTTTGAAAAACAATTAAAGGATTTTCTCATCCTAAAAACCTATTATAATATGTCTGAGTTTTTCGACGATAAAAGTATTTGAAAGTTGGCCAAGATAAAGAACTCATCTTTTAACTGACTGTATGTCTCATAGTTGATGCTTCTACATGATTGGGATTGTTTTGGGGCTTAAATGTATGACTTATATTAGTGCTGAACATGTATAAATAATAATTAATTTAATATAAATATAATTTAATTTAATTTAAATATAATAATAATACCCATATCAATTAATTACCTACGTTTTAAGTTTGGATTGTTCCTAAATTATATTGTAACTATCACTTAACTTTAATTTGCAACGCCCTTACAGGGTATCACATGTATGCTGTCATAGTTTTAAGTTTATTAAATTGTACCATACCTGTGAAAAGCAATAAATAAATGAAATGAAATGGAAATGAAATTTTCATTGGTATTGTAATAAAACATGATTTCAATGATTTTGTAACATTTATTAACAAAATAATCAATCTTCATGAAAACAATCAATCTGCCTAGCTGAATCGTTCTGGAATTTTATGTTATATATTAAAGGCACTTAAAAACAACAGCTGACTTACTTTTTTCGACTTACAGTCTGTTTCTGGAAGGTTTGTAAATTGTTCCAGCGTACGTTTTAGGTCATATCACGACTCGAACATCCGCAATGAATATCAGCATCGATAAATACGGATGCTGATGTTTAAATTTATACAGATTTTCCACGGATGCATTTATGTAGCAGTAGAGCAGTAGAGTAAATCCTGGAGGATTTGATAAGAGAGCCTAACATCAGGGGAGAGACCAAATCAGCCTGACTTCGCTGGCTTGGCCACGTCGGGAGGACGGGTGAGGATCGTGCAGTCACGAAGAGAGCATATCTGATAGAAACAACCGTCTGGTAGAAGACCGGTTGGACGTCCTAGATATCGCTGGATCAACCAAGTCCACAAAGACTTGTGCGAGCTTCGAATTGCCGATAGGTAAAAACGGCTCAGAAGAGAGAAAAGTGGCGCATCTTAATGTCGGAGTCCAAGATATACTTCGGGCCGCTGAGCCAGCGAAGTAAGTAAGTAATAGTCGGGCGCAATTATTTACACAAAGGTAGAAAAACTTCTTAAAACAATGCGAATTGTAAACAGGGGGTCTCCCGTTCTTCGTTCGACATTAGTCCGAAACAATTGCTATCAATAAATAATATTTAGTAGCAGTAGAGCTTCTTGTGAAGTTCGTCCAGGGAATTACTCCCACTTTACCTATTTCTGCCGCCAAGCAGTAATGTCAGCATTACTGCGTTCCGGATCCGGTTTTGAAGGGTAAGCGTGCTGGTGAAATTACGGGCACATGGGACTTGTCAACTTACGTCTCAGACGGGCGCAGTGACAGTACCCCTCAGATTTTTGTGGGTTAAAGCTCTTGAGTGGCACTGCAATTGTTATTAATAATAATAATTATTATTATTATTGACAGGGGTGTAGCTTACCATCAGGTGCACGACTTGTTCGTCGCGTCACGTCAGTTAGGACGCGACTTAAATTGTCCCTATGTAAGCTAGCTCGCACAGTTCATAGAGTCCCGTAAAAAGGTTGATAGGGAGGGGCTCTATAAACAAAACTTTTGTAGAAAGATATGGGACTGCTCACAAACAGTTCTACTACTAGCTGTTCTTGACAGTCTACACAAATTCATTTAAGGGGCAATGTTATACACTTCTGTAATAAGATTCCGGTTGATATTCGAAATTTGCCATTTACGATGTGTAAAACTACAATGAAACATAAACTTTAGTTATTAGCTTCTATGTACATTGATGACAAAAATCCGTGGTAGTAACAAAGCGGATTACAAAGTCGTTTATGATATTTGAAATTAATATTGTAAAGAATAAATGTGTGCAAATGTTTATTTACAAAGTACAACCCCTGGAGTTTCTTGCTCTTTCTTGTAAGGGTTATCCATGTCTTACGAATGAGCAGTAGAGTTTAATCAGTAGGACGATTTCAAACGATATTGATAAATATGCAGTATAAACTACAAAATATTTACACATAATGGGAAAAAAATGTTAAAATATGGAGATAAAAAACAACTGTTTTCACGTGGATTACGCTTTATTATAAAAAAATCAACAAATTTTATTCCATTTCAAACTAATTTTCGTTACAGTTATTGTTACAATACACAATTACACGTATTTAAAATTTTCAAAATTAAAATTTTGTCTTTGGTCGGAACAACCCTTTGGACTGGATGACCTTTCAACGTGGCAGGATGTGACTGGAGAGAACTTAAATTTACACAAGTCCGCAAGTGAGTAGATCACACCTCGGTTGTCTTCAAATCTTCCGCGCAGTACACTGTTAATTTTTTTTTAGTGTATTAAAACCTTTATTTTTTTTTCAAGTACGCACGCACCTTTATTTTTTTCTTAATTAAATATTATATCACGTAATATTGAAAATATAGATTATTGCCAGTTTCGTGTAGAAATGTGGTCTATATATTATATGTAAATATGGAAAAGAAATGTCACTTTTTTATTCTTAATATCATTATTTAATGTAGAAAACTAATTAAAGAACGTCAATTAATGAAATCAAAAATACATAATTACATATTAATTTGTGACCCTACTAATAAGTAGATAGTATTGCTCATTTAGCATCTAGAATGCTAACTACTGAGCCCACGAATTCTTCTGTTATATTCTATTCCCCTTTCTCGTCATTATTTTAACATTAAGGTAACGGTTCCACAAAACTACAATCGTAAACTTCGTAATTGGGATCTTTTCGATTTACGACCTTAATGTCTAAGAAATAATCTGTTATCTTGCCTCAGTTAAAGGAGTCACCATTATTAGGGCCGCATCTGAGTCGGTCACAAAAACCTTTATATCCATGCAATAAGAACGAAACTATCTATATGCGTGTTATCTAACTACATATACGCGTGTCCATGGCACCCGCCATACAGGGTGTCCCTAGTGCGGGGCTAGAGTGTGCGTGTTGTGTATTAATACCAAAGTTACGAATTTTTACATACTTCAACACAATGTGTGAAATGAAAACTGGTTATTATCTAAATCTACTATCAAGAACAATGAAATTTCTAACCAATCGCCATTGTTTTCTGTTAACCAATGTTGCGCGATAAATTTTGTTTCAACGATAATAACCGGATGTATCAAATTGTTATCACAACACACAGCTAATACGTTATGCCAATGTACAGATTTATTATAGGTACACTAATGTCGAAAACATTTTAGTGCTCTTGTAGAACTATCAAACTACCTAGGACAAATCGATTCTTTTTATTTCTATTCCTGTATTTTACTCTGTCAATTAAAATTTCAGAAACCATATCACAAAGGCGCTCTTTTTAGTTCACTTCATTCTATTGTATATGTGGTACTTGCTACGAACTATTGCGATTATAGATTGAACTACATACTCGTATTGAGTTTTAAAAAAAGAAAGTCGTATTTTTGCTAATTAAAGTCTCCTTAAACGCGTCACTGCGTCGGTAAACAGAATAACGCATCGAGTATAGAACCAGAAATAGAGACGAAATAAGGGCCATATGTCTCCGTATATTCAAAAAAATATTCTGTATTTATTGCAATAAAGATAATATCTCTAACAATGCCGTGCTGTTCTATTCGAACAGCAAAACATCTAATTACAAAACAAACGGAATCACATTTCATCGGTAATTAAATATTAAATAAGTAATTTTCCAATTTTCGCCCATTATAGCAAAGCTCAAGTTAACTGGTCGATTTGAAGTGAAACAGTTGACGACACCCGTCAATTGTTTCGAATTCGGGCAGTTGTTACGGTAATGATATGGCAGAATAGTTTTCAAACAAATTAAATGACATTTCGTCTCTATTTATGGTATGGTATTATTTGTGAAATTATTGTACTTCAAATTGTTTTATTAAATAATATCTCAAAATGTTACATAACAAGTACAAAGGCGTAGCAGTTTGCCAAAAAATAACTATTTAAAAACAATATAAAATATCTTTATATTGTTTTTAAATATGAAGTTCTGGAATATGAACCCTTGACCTTCGGTCATTTTGTCGTGAATATGAGTTCATAAATATGTTTATCTATTTGAGTATATCCTGTTGTAGTAAAACCAATTTAAGTATTGACTCGGCAAGTCACGATATCACGCTGACATTATAGTACCTATACATATTACGAACTGCGACTTCTTATCTGACTACAGAGACGTCAAAACGAACTCTCTTCTGCTTCATGTGTAAGTAGTTTATTCTGGTGAATTTTAGCTAAAGGATTATATGCCTAATCTCGAGTCCAAGTGTTGTGTGTCAAAATATTTATTTAATGAGGATTTTCGGCTTGGATACAAGTTCTATGAGCCATGTCTTCATTTAGATTTCGAGATCCGCAATAAACATTTCCTATTGTGTTTTTAATGTTACTTGTAGAATGGTAAAAAGAAGTTTAGGTTTTTTAAATAGTCTTTTAAGCGGCATATTTTCATTTTCACACAAATTCACTTAGTTCACTTCCTAATAAAAGACGTTGAATTTTGAACACGGCTTAGTAAGTATTTAGTCTTGTATGCTTCCATACCATTCGCCTTTTATATTTTGATCCTTCTTCCAGAAATTTTTCCATAATTTTGTCATAATCTTAATTGAAAATTTTAAATCTTTTAGCGTCCTTATGGCCAAAGGCTGGACGCCATAGAGCCAGGAAATAAGAAAAAAAATTTAGTGTCCTTTCCCTTAAAATTCCCGCCATTTTTTATGTGTCAAAATGTGTTTTTTTTTTATTGAAGGAGCCATCAGCCTAAACATGAAGTTTAATTATGTTTCTGTAAATATGGCCGCCACAAAGAGGATAGGCAATTTGAGGCGGCCTGCTTGGATTTACTCGGGATTCCTTAAAACGGGCCGATACGGGTATTCTAGTTCGAGATTCGTATAATTTCGCGTTTTAATCTTCGATTAAGGCACAATAGCACTATCCTATTCCACTTTAAACTAGATTTCACAAAATAATTGAAAGTCAAAATAAAAACGAAACTTTTCCCTCCAAAAGGTCCAGAGCGAATGTCAAAATGTGTACTTCATTTTCGTTCGAAAATGAAGTTTTATCACCATAATAACGGTTGTCAGGATTGTTAATAGAAGAATTTTCAAATTCCGCAACGTAGCGAAGAATCCCATAATTAAAGTATTCAGCCCAATAATTTTACCAATTGACACGAACTTACACGACAGAATTATACAAAATAGAGGCACAATACGCATATGCCTAAATTTAAACACCGCTGAATCATTAAAATGACGCACAAAGGCGACAATAATACCATACAATTTTATGTACACACGTATATATAGATACAATATTTTTTTTAAAGTAGCCATTATTTTATATCGAGTTCTTTCTTAGGTTTTTGTGATGGTTACAGAAAGGAAATTAAACTATTTTTCGGGGCTAAATCGCGTATATTTGTTTTTTCAAATAGACCAACGTTTCGGACCCTTTACGGCATGCGAGCATGTTATGGATTTTATTTTGCCTCTCCCGATCAGAAACTGCGCCTTTTCCAAGTCGAGGCGTCTAATATTGCGGGTGGACTACCCGATCGGATCAATTCCAATTTGAATTAAAATCAGGGCCCTGATCCTTGCAAAAGAAGTCCGTTATCTACCCAGGATGTTGCGAGAGGCCATTGAAATTTAAAAAAAATCCTAATTTCAACAGGGTAGATGGTTTCTCCGTACCACAAGGTTGGGTTCCAGTATTTCCTCTAATGAAAAATCCCAAGCAGATATAATACTGCAGTACTTATTATTATATTTTAATTGCTTCTAATTACCATTATGACTTAATAACAAAATTAAATTTAATAAAAAAAAAATGTTTTACAAATAAAATAATTTTGTAAAACACATGCAGCGTAAATGGAAATGTTTCTTTGAAAAATTTAAAAATAAGGTATTTTTAATGTTTAGTACACTATTAGCATAGAAACGAGAAATTATCTAAAACCATGTGATATCACAATGTTGGAGCTAAGTGACAGAGCGTGTAAGTATATGAATGTTTGACGATGGATTACATTGCAATCGGAAGTACTAAATTCTCCTCCAAGGAGACACAAGGACATGATCCCATGATATTATTTTTACGAATTATACGAAATAGATGGGTCTATATTATTATAATACAATATTATACTTTCTTATGTGCCTTCGTAAGGTGGCCAATGGAATACTGGCATGCACATTATGTGCACCAAATTACCTTCTCATACTTACGTGTGTAAATTGCTATGAAGCATTTTTATACCTCATTTTTGTCTCTACCTTAATTACTTCTAGGCCATTATTTGGATACTAAAACTAACAAAAGCCAGCAAACTCAAATTTGGAATTCAGAGTTTACAATATGCTGCTTATCTTAACAATGCAAAATACGTGTCGTTCATTCTATTTCTGATACAGATGCATCAGTCACTGGCCTTAGGCCCATTGTACTTTTGAATTGCATACGGAAGCGGTGTCAGTGAACTTTTACAGCGCCCTCTATTGCTGAGTAGATGAAGTTATTGATTTATGCTATTAGTGACATCTATCGTAATGTTGCTTTATTGTGGCAACTAATATTTGAAAAGAAGAGTTTATCAGCATATTTGAAAGATGGCGCAACTTTGGATTGACTGACTTGGCTAGATTAATAAATATTAAGTAAAAACATGCCATTCATACTGTTGCGTAAACGTATTTACATCACCCACAGGTAAAATATCACAAAAAGTTTTGACATTTCTCTTTTACCTATTATATAGTTGTATAATAGTAAAATTTCTGTATATCAACATAAACAAAACACTCACTAATCGTTATAAATTTACCGGAATTGTAACAATAATTTAAAAAATTGATAAAAATTCATGACCATGTTACTGAGAATCTATTATAATAATATTTATTTTTTGTACAAACAACGTGAAGGTAGCGAACAGCGATACGGCGACAGGTATAGATAAGATAGTCACGGCCCAATTTTGCCATGCACATTTTTCTTTGGATTAAAGAATTATAAATGCGTTTGTGCTTTAAAGTACCGTCTACGCTTTAATATTTATTGTTCAACTATTATTATGTTGAATATTTATTAATTAAGTAGGTACAGTCCATGCTCCTAATTAAGGTACCTGCATGCTAATTTTTTTTATAAGATTGGTTTCCGAGCGAGAAGATGAACCTGATTCCTACTATATCTAATTGTTCCGATTTGAAATGTCAAAGTTTCCGATCGGCCAGTTCTGAATCGCAGTTATGCGCCTCGACTCGGAAGAGACGCTGTTTCCGATCGGGAAAGGCAATGAAAACCAAGTTCTGAGAGCCTTCTTACGCGTGTAACAGAAAGTGGAAAGGAAGTTCACAACTTTTATTTTTACGATTAAAGATCAAATTGGCTTAAAAAGTTTCTTAAAACGTTATCCACTATTGACACTATGAGGTAATCGTATTACAATTAATTTTGTGGCTCACACGTTAAGAGCGTTTGTGCACTACGTCCGATTCGTATCAGGGGGTCTACTCTCGAACTCCGTCCGACATCCGTCCGAAACAATTACTGTCTAATAAGTAGATAATATTCGACAAAACTAAACGACAAGTATCTAGTGAAGCTTCGTTCGCATCACGCGTCTTTTCATTTGGTCAAGTATTGCTTATTTGGCTGTAATTCTTTCGGACGGATGTCGGAGTTTTCTAGATTTGTATAGTCCCGGATTCGAAAGGAATACGAATCGGATGCGCTAAATGTTAAGTTTGTTTAACTCCTTTCTTTACACTGATCTACTCAGAACCAAATAGATGGTTAGGGAGTCGTCGTATTTCAGGACGTCTCGACTGTACCTACTTACTTCTAATATGATAACTACTTGGTCTATTCAGTTCTTTATTTGTCTTTATCTACAATGTTG
The DNA here is from genome assembly GCF_003589595.1 of Hyposmocoma kahamanoa. Classification (NCBI taxonomy): domain Eukaryota; kingdom Metazoa; phylum Arthropoda; class Insecta; order Lepidoptera; family Cosmopterigidae; genus Hyposmocoma; species Hyposmocoma kahamanoa. The sequence continues at coordinate 1,718,491 of NW_020654748.1, forward strand.
AATAATCCCTTCATGTCATATTTGAGTAGATAGATATACCGATAACTGAGTATACGTCACAGACGTGTTAGTAATGTGATACAATTTATATATTGCTCTAGATTATTATAAGGAAATAAAAGCGTATGTAACGTTTGGTTTTATTTTTACAAAAGGTTAGCAGCCCCATTAGTGTCCTTTATCTACAAACTGTATCACCACACAATGCGAGTATGCATGACATCATCCGTTGCTTCCATTAGATTATCGCACTGCGACTACTGAGAATAGAAAAGGTTAAATGACTAGCATTTAACGACACTTCCCCTCACGATTTCCTTAAAAAATTCACAAGAATAGCCATGCGGTCGAAGTTCATTTAATATTGGCCACTGTTTCGCACGTTCCGCCGTTCGCTAATCCCTTGAACTTGAGCGCGCGAAATCGAGGTAAACAAAACGGTCGCGCTGGGCAACCCGTTGACGCGCATTTGTCATTTGGAACGCACCCGCGTCGCCGTCCGCACGCGCTCCGCTTTTTTCCGAACGATTTCGCGACTGTCAATTTATAAAAACATGAACATTCTTTTCAAAAACGATGAAAGAAATAATGTTTTTATAAGTGATTTTAGTGCATTCGACCAGTGAAATAAAAGATTTTTACAGTGCAAACAATCACATTGTTGAGGTAAAATTGTGTTGTGATTTTTTCATTCAAGTTCATTGTGGTTCGTGAAGGAAATGACGGCAAAATGACCGATAAGCGGCTGATATTAGAGTCGCTAAACTAATTTATTTCATTGGGTACTGAATCGTCCGATTGTTTAAGTTACCTTTTTACTATATACGTAAGTACATGGTGGCGTGACATAAAGATGCTTGTCTAAAAATTATTACCTTGCTGAATTTAATTGTTATCGTTGTACGTCATTCGAATTGCAAATTGAGCATCGGTGGGTAAATTATTGCATTGCAGAAGTTTTTGGTGCGGTCGCATTAAAATACCTAGATATAGGTAGTGCTAAAATTCTAAACTCCTCGGATGTGAAAGAATCGAAATTACTAAATTTTTTTTTCGTTGCGCTCTCCGTTTTGAAATATACCATAAATTTGTGTAAAAAATTTTCTTTATTGATTCTAGATTCTCACAAACATTGCCAAAGTGAAATTGCGGAAACAAAATTAAAAAGTTTTGCCCCGCTTTCGATATCGCCGTTGCCATTCCGTATTTTGATCTGTTTGTTAGAAAATAACCACATTTTTTCAACAGACGTCATTGACCGCACTTTTTATAAACCATCATATTGTGTATTAGTAAAATTTACGATAACTTTATCAGGCTGTATATTACTTAGTAGTATGTACGTAATAGTTAATTCAATCTTGTTGAACACATTTCCATATACTTTTAAAGAAAAAAATATCTGTCCTAAACCAATCACTAAGCATTTTAATCAAACTCCCACGGTCTTTGATAAACACAATGGGCATCGTCGATTTATTAAATATTTATTGAAAGCTTATGGATAACCTTTATCGTTACTATATTTATCACATTCAAGTACGTACGAAATGTCATTATAAAATGGTTATAGTAAAATTTTTCGTCGTTAGGGACAATCTTAAGGCGTATAATTAGCCACTGCCAGATCTTAAATTGTAATATTTCTTTAACAATTTAATTTTATGCAATTTGTACACGAGAAGAGAATTATATTCATAGCACACATAGTCACTCCAAGAGAAAAGACGCCATTTTGAAAATCTTTGTATATAAAATGGTATAATGGATTTTTTTTAATGACAGACTATAGTCACAAGACCATACTGCCTCGTTTTCAGTGATGAGTTATCGGCTCTAATACAGTCCGATAAATAAACGTCTTTAGTAAACTCTTTAACTTCCCCTTCGACATTCATTAGTATAATCCATTAAGTAATAAAACTTTGAAAAATCTTCATATCTTCTTGTATTTATAATGTTACTTCTTGTGATGACTAGGGGCGCTAGTACATTTGCCATACAAAATTATCAAATATTTTTTACGCAGTCATTAGATTAGAGACAACTGTCATTGTAAGTTCATGGAGTAATCTCCGAAGCTTCGTACGATGCCATGTTTACTTATCGGTTTTTACTTTATATTGTATTTACATACCGTATCAAAATTCTTAGCAATTTGTACTAAATACGTACATTTGTAACTAATAAATCTTCAAACCAAGTATAAATTTGTTTTGGATTTACGTAGGGTACTTTTTGATAAGCGCGAACAGCCGGGAAAAGAGAAAACCGTACCTTACGTCATTACAGTGATTACGTCTGTTTGCTTCTAGTAAATTTTAATATCTTTTGACGAAAAACTCCTTGAAGTCACTATAACACGTTAGACTATATCTAAATTCTAATATTACTGCGTAGCTACTTAATACTCCTTCCACCAATTTAGTAAATAAAATAAACTAAAATATCACTTTCATTGTTCATTGTTGTAACGTTTTCATAGCCATGGAGAATTAATATACGCGTGAAAATACTTTTGTGTATTACTATATTTCCGATACACTTGATATCCTAACTGGAATTTGTTACTAAATATGTTTCTCATATTAATATCATTTCATATCATTTTGTAGAAAAAAAGAGATATAGTTTATAATGTGCAGAGCAGCGGGAAACAGAAGTTATATTGCATTACGTATAACAAAAATGCAAGTACCAAACATAAAAGAAGTAATGTGCGGAAAACACGCTCACAAATTTATATATCCCTATATATCTCCCAATTTTAACTATAGTAACTTTTCGAATCAGTTTGCCTTATACATTCCCCATCTAAGCGCCCACGATTACTCAAGAATATGAAGGGTTGGTAATTGAACAATATAAGTCGATAGTAAAAAAAACACAGGAAATGCATACTAATAAATAAATAAAGTAAAAAGACATTTATTTCTCCACAAAACAAGAAACGCAATAAGTACTAAAAACTAATAGAAAAAACAATTGAATGATATCAATAAAGAGTTTAAAGACTCAGCATTGCTGATTTTCAGTTTTCACCTGTAGCTAGCTGTTAGATGTTAAATAATAGAGTACACTTCATAAGTAAGCCAGAATACTGTTTTATAGATCATTCGCGACAGACATAGCGAAATTTAAATTAGTTTATAGTCTAAAGTATCCATGAAAATTATAAAATATTATGGGTTCAAATATCGAAAAAACTCGACTCGTCGTGGTTACGTTGAGGCGACAAACGCTGGTTTCATGCGAGTTCGAAAATAATTAAATATTTTAATTTTTTAAATAATATAAATTACAAAATGTCTTTGTTCTATTTTTTTTATAAATAACAAACTAGTGGAGTATTTTCACTAAAAATGGACGAATATCAAGGTAGCGAAAACATTATGACATTCAATAAAAATTAATATTACAAAATATTATTTCGGTTGTAAATATTGGTAAATGTTTCATGGGTAAATGTGTTTTAAATTTCGAAATAATCTTCCAAATATAAATTTTAATTTTAAGTTTTAATAAACTTTTAAAAATTTTAATCTCGCTACGAGTATTGATAATAATAATAATTACTGAACTTGATTTCGTTCCGTAAGTGTGGTCCAGACCAGCTAACAACCTGAGAAAAATAAACTATATAATAATAATAATAATAATAATAACGCACACACTCAACATAGCCCCGCACTAGGGAAACCCTGTGTCACGGGTGCCATGGACACTCACATAGACAACCACAAATCACACCCAAACTCACGAGAGAAATAAATGTAGGCCATACAAATATTTTCTCCTGGCCCGGGAATCGAACCTGCGACCTCTGCGTGACAGTGCGACATGGTAACCATTCGGCCACAGAGGCAGTTAAGGTGATACACATGGCTATAAAGACATCACCAAAATTTGGTAACCACAGGCCGAAGAAAAACGCTAAAGAAATGAATCTGTAGCGCGAGTTTATTTTTTATTCGTTATTAAAACGATAGCTCAAAAAAACACAAAAAAAAAATCCAGACGGATATACGTCAAAATAACTATGTTATTGTAATGACAAACGAATACAAAGAATGGCTGCCACCCACGGAAGAAAATGTGGTCTGTGCTACCACCACATTGAATAAGGCAGTGTTATATGATCACAATCTTGTTTGATGTTGTGTACCTAATTACGTATTGATTTAAAAAAAAAACATTGCTGTACAGTTTCGAGACCGTACCGAAGTCTCGATTTTTTTTCCCGGGACGTGAAACTGAAAGCCCTAGCAGCTACTTACAAGAAATTTGAAAGCGTACTAAAAGAAAGAATGCACTGGCGCAGTCCTTAAAGCAGTCCTGACTCACGCGTGAGTCAACTTATGTTTTGGGAAGAAATCGGAGTTAATACCCTATGTTTTGTAAGCCATTGTTTGAATTGTTTTAAAGTAGATCACCGAACTTTCCAACTATTTAACGTTTAGACGGAGATTAGTGATCTAGAAGGTTCGTTATGTGATGCCGCAAATGTTCCATTGCCATAATATTGTAACGATGTGACCTCCTTTCATTGTCATCCCACCTTTTTATCGCCTTTTCTCCGGTTCCTGGCCACTCGTTTTAATTCCTTTGCCTTGCCATTCTGATTTTGTTTGGTTCCATCGTCACCCTGCCCGATCGCCGAAACGAGCACGTCATCTCTACAATTTTTGATCAGTTTACCAGTTACCAAAAATCATGTGCGATAAACATTTAAAAAATCACAAAAAGCTTTAAAATAAATATTTATAAAACCGGATCTATTTCCACTATTTCTTTTTAATTTTGAACTTTAAACTCGCTAAGCAAGATGTGTGGAGGCTGCGGAAGCTACATTATAATCAACAGGACGGTGCCACTAGCGGAAAACAGAGCGTTTCAATAATTATGCTTGAAATTGTCTATTCTTCTTATCGTATCGATAGCATAGATTTACAGCGCAAAACTATGGGTTATGTTTGTCATCGTGGCGAAAGGATTTACCAAGCGACGTAAGGTTGTCGCTGATTGTTGGTGCGCCAGATATTCTGATGTGACAATGCTGAACTCCGTCATCATTATGCCACCTTTTTATCACCCTCTTTATAGGTTACTGGCCACTTACTTTTAAATCGTTCTCAAATTCCTTTTTCCACTATTCATACGTTGTTTCGTTCCGTCATCGCTCCCAATAAAATTCGCTAAATGAGATCCCCATGTAAAACTGAAACTTCACGTGATTTACTGTTTATAAATCATTCGATATACATATAAAAGATACATTAGATGTATAAAAGATAAAGCTAGAGATAAGTTTATTTCAACATTACTTAATCTAATACAATACAATTAAAACAAATGTAAAAAAGCTATTATAGTATTCAAATAAGAATTAAGAAGGCAATCTGAATTATACATTCTTCGTAATAAACCTATGCATTTTAATATTAGCATCTAATGTGTAATTTATTTATTTATAATTTATTTATTATTAATTACTGCCTCCGTGGCCGAACGGTTACCATGCTGGACTGCCACGCAGAGGTCCCAGGTTCGATTCCCGGGCCGGGAGAAATATTTGTATGGCCTACATTTATTTCTCTCGTGAGTTTGGGTGTAATTTGTGGTTGTCTATGTGTGTGTGACCATGGCACACGCGACACAGGGTTTCCCTAGTGCGGGGCTATGTTGATTGTGAGCGTTATTATTATTATTATTTTTATTTTAATTGCGGTGACTAAACTAAGTAAAGGCATACCTATAGTTTAGGCATCTTTTTGTGCCAATTTTTTTATATTATAGCTTAAAAATAGATTTTCTACATTTAACGATAAAATAATTAGTATAGTTATAAATTAATGGTTACCTATATAAAACAACAAATTGCAATTAGGAAACAACTTCCAGCAAGTCCCCTGTTTTATTGTAAGTTTTACTCTTAAGCCACAATTTGATATCGTGTAGGTTAATCAATATAGGTTTATGGACTGTTTCGTGGGGAGTGTTTTAGGTATACCGTTTATATAATTTTATTATTTTGTTACAGCGTTTTCGTTTTCTACTTGGTAATAAATTTATGTAGACCGAGCATTTTCTTTTTTTCTCGCTAAAGCTAGGCTACACAGGGAATATAAGTACCTACTTATTACGGGGAGGCCACTGTCGTGCATCCCATTGCCTGTGTTTATCTGCACCATATCGTCTGTGGTTCGTATTTAGAAGATTCCACTCATTAATATATTAGCAAAGAGAAACAACTCCTTTTGCCATTGAAATTATATTTTCCTGAGATACCTTCAACTGAAAACGAATGTATTGTTAAATGGAAAGTTCCTGAAACTACCTCTATGTATCAATATCCAGTGACCGGAATTGCAGGAGTTATCTACCTAAAGTGTGAACGTTTTCGTAGTATGGATATACGCATTACGTCATCAATACTTCTAAACATTCCCAATTATAAGTTATCTCATGTTTATATTTAAATGGCTAAAGTAGTTAAATACATAAGCACCTATAGAGTCAAAGTCAAAGTCAAAGATTATTTATTCCATAGGTAAAATAAATTTACACTTGAAAACGTCACATTTAAGCTACTGCTCGTTCACTACGCTGACCTCCCTGAGAAGAACGAGCAAGAAACTCTAGGGATTGCTCTTTTCAAATAAACTTAAATGCTATGGAATACACTTTGAATCAAATTTGTGTGGATTCTGGAGCCATGTCGTCTTTCCATACATCTTTATCTAACACGTAGTCTTCAATTTTGTAATATGATTTTTCGATCAAAATATTTTTAATGTAGTTTTTAAACTTAGGAAATGATAAACTTAATGTGTGCTCCGGAATCTTATTGTAAAAACGTATACAGTTCCCCATAAAAGAGTTGTTTACCTTGGTTAAACGAAGTCGTGGTACCATGAGTTTGGACTTAGCTCTAAAGTTAATATTATGGATATCTTCTTTCTTATTGAAATTATGTATATTTTTACGGGCATATAAAATATTTGAGTAAATGTACTGTGATGCCACAGTCATGATACCAGTCTCCTTAAACTTTTCTCTGAGAGATACCCGAGAGCCTAGACGGTACATAGAAACCCAATTACAGTATTTTTGAGACAATAATTAGTAGTAAATACTTAGGAGATAATAATTTGTCGCCAATGTATACTAAAATTTTAATAAATAATACGCATATTCAAATATAATCAGTTCCGAAATTTGTAGAAGGGAATGTTTATGTTATTCTTTGGCTTAAGTAAATAAACTTCCTCAATTCCGATTATAGATCCATACCACTTTAAAAAATGCATGCTATTTGCAACATCGATTTACGAAATGCATTCGTAGACCTACATTCTGAATAACACATGATTTATCTGTATTTAAACAAAAGCTCCAAAAAATTGTTACAAGCTCAGACAGAAGTCGTTGAAGTTTGGATATTCAATTTGTAAGTTTCAATCTGTAGATAAATTGTAGTTCTACTCTATTGTACGTATCGTACAAAGTCAAATCGCGTAAAAATAGTTGTGGGCGGACACGTGAAGAAAGGTTGACCTCAGCGTACATGTCTCAACCAGATCAAGGATATCCTCAAAAACGGTCAGGTCAAAAGAACCAATAATAAAACAGAGTATATTAAAAAAAAATAACGCAAGCGAAGGAATCGACAAGAGTAGGAAGTCAAAATGATCAAGAATAAAAGAGAGTGTACGAAGGTGGATGCAAGTTGAGGAAGCGAGAAAGTTTTGTCTAGAACGTCAAAAATATCAAGTAGATATCATTGACTTACAATTATATGGACGTCGGGTCCGCGCTAAAAAGTGTCCGAACTTATAGGGCGTTAAAATCGTATACAGAGCGTCATTCACGCTTTAGTCTTCGTTTGTTCGACTGACAGCGAAGCAAGCAAAATTAGACAGTACTGCGATGACATTACAATTTAAATTCAACGTTTTAGCTTTTTCATATTCCTTTACATGTCACTACGTTTAAATAGGTTGACTTGGGACATTTTTTTCGTGGTTTTTGTATTAGACCCGTCGTCCATTTATTTGTAAGTCAATGGTCAGGAACGTCAAAAGTACTGAGAGTAAAAGAAAGTGTACGAGTGTAAGTGCGAGTGCCTTCACACGCATTAATCGAAAGAGTTATAGGAAAGAAGTAAGTGAAGGGCCGTAGTTTTGCTACACATTGGATACAGGCGCAATAATATGTGCAAATGAATATCACGATTTACTAAGTTACTAAATTGGTTATAACACTTCTAGCTGAAAGTTTTTTTGCCGAATTTCTCAAAAAGTAATTGTACGAAACAATTACGTTGCAATAATGGTCAGCCGGACGATGTACCAACATTAGCTAATCAAGGGATTGCCTAATTTACTGCAATTGTTTTTACTTACATAAATTAACAAATTTTTATGTAAGTTTGTACAAATCTTACAGTTGTTTTAGTAAAAGCGTTCGTCTTTTAATAAAGGTGCCATGTTGTATTGTACGATCAAATTAACCAAAAGTATATTATTATGTTCATTTGACAAAAATCAAGCTTGGGTCAATGATTTTTAAGATGCATTTGTGATTCAAGTTGAAAATAATTGGAAAGTGCACCTTTAAGTGCAATCAATTACGTGCAGATGCGTTTTTGTTATAAAAACCGCATTTTTTTTATAATATCAAGTGACGAGACGAGCAAGTGCGCCTGATGGTGAGCTACACGTCTGTCCATAACAGTTGTAGTGCCGGCACTCAGAGATATAAGTTGACAAGTTCCATGTGCCTATCATTTTACCAGCACCCTTACCCCTCAAAAAAGGTGGCAGTAGTTCCCTGGACGAACTCTTTCACAAGAGCTCTACTGCTACTAACTAACTAAATGTACGATAATTTGAATGTTGAAAATATAAATAAAATTGACGTCTTTAAAGTGCAGATCACTATGACGCTGACGGTACCTAGTTATCTGATATTATTTCTATGCAGAAAACGTAAAATATCCAAACCACAAAAAGAAATGTAATAAATACGAGCGTTTACTCCGAATCCGAGAAATGCCGTTTCGTAATGTCACAATCGTAATGTTATCTTTAGGTTTTAGGCACGGATTTAGTGCACAAGCGACATACGAAGTGGGTCCGAGTTAAAAAGCGCTAAAAGATTACGTTATTTATTGTAATAGGTCGAATATGCGCTATGTACGCACCTAATTAATTACAACAATCATATTATTTAGTTCACCCAATTTGAGGGGATAAAGTTGCCATAACAAAAAGAAATAGAAGTCCTTCATAGGTTTGTTATTTTGATCTTATTGGGTATTTTTTCTGTTTAAAAGATACAAACACTAAAAACAAATTGTCCGATTGTCTTCGTAAACAGTCGACAATGTTTATCATTCCTGGCAACCCTTCAAGTACTTGCCAACCAATCAGCTTAATGAACAGTGAGAAAAAGAAATAATTAGCACGGCAAATAGACTCTAGACAGACGTGTTTGTTTAAACTACTTTGTGGTTAATTGGCTCTAGTTCTCTGAACCACTTCATTTGTAAAACAAATAAGTTTGAAAAAGCTAAGCGAATTAAAAATGATGCATGTGGATAGACAAATTCAAATTTCAAATTTCTTTATTGCGTATCATGTTGTACAAATGTAGTTGTTAAAAATAATGTTGTGATGAACCAAAACATGAACCCTGCAAGGGCACTGCAATTTTAAAATTATATTAATTTATTAACAAGCAAATAATTTTATAACTATGATCCTTATAGAATTGAAATAAAATTTAAATTACAAAATAATTAAATACAATAAAATTTGCCAAATTAGACAAATTAAATAAGTTATAAAATTAAAATTAAATTAGGTGTACGAAAAATGATTAAATTTTGTCAAATAATAAACTTTAAATAAAAATTGGAAAAAAAAAGGATCACAATCGTCAACACAGATAAAATAATAATCTACATTAATTATTTAAATATTCCTGAAGCGAATAGAAACATTTTTTAATGAGGTACTCTTTTAACGTTTTTTTAAATTTGATTACATTTCCTTCTTCCTTAATATTATTGGGTAAATTATTATAAATTTTCACCAACATTGCTAAAGGGCCACTTCGAAACATTTCAATTTTACATATGGGCTTGGCAAGCTGTATTTTTGGTCTTAAGTTTTGTGGGCGGGAGTGGTAAGGAAAGAATGTTACCGTCTTATCTTTGCAATGTTTGCCATACCGTATTTGTTTATGATACCAAGTTGCAGCGCTACTCAGAGCTTTAAATTGCAAAGATCTGAAGGACACTGCCACCGCGCCTGTCACCCTGAAGCATAAGTTGACAAGTCCCATGTGCCAGTAGTTTCATCAACACCGTTCAAAATCGGAACGCAGTAACGCTCACTTTACTGCTTGGCAGTAGAAGTAGTTAAGGCGGAAGTACTTCCCTCAACGAACTCTTTCACAGGTATAATATAATATATCTCATAGATAGACAACGAAATAGTAATATTATTATCTTTGGCCTTTCTACAGAAACGGTGAGCTGAAACAAAAAAGTTACCCATCAGGTAATCAGGGTTACACTACGAAAAAGCTCTCGCTAAAGAGCTACGAAAAAATTCGCTACATATATATATATAAACTAGTAATTTGTTATTATAAAATATATTCTGCTTATGTATGTATTTATGTATATAAAATTCATGTTAGTACCATCATTTATATATTTTTAGTCACATTTAAATTTTAATTTTATTACGATAATTAGTCCAGCAAGCTTTACGTTTACACCACGGCTAGGGTTGGAAGAGACCTCTAAGAAATAAGCTCACCTTTGAAAATGTCCTTTGTAACGTGTGTTTTGTTTCTTTTCTTTATGCAATAAAGAATTAAACAAAGATTTTACACTAATTTAAAAAATAAAAAGGCTCTATAAATACACCTTTTAGAGAAGTTTTTATGCTGTCATTAACCTTACTAGCACTTACATAAGTAACTGTAGTATATTAAACACTTACGTAAGATACCAAAAGGAGTGTAGTAATGACATCACTGAAGCAAACAGTAAGACATAAAAAATCTACTAACATTGTTTATGAAAACATTGTAACTGACTGATTGATAATATAATATAATAACTTCGATATTTCTTTTTTAAATATTTAACATAGTCCGGTGTACAATAGCTCATCACGATGTTCCTTCGTGATGAAATTGTTTACAAATATAACGTTTGTATGAGAAATGTTTACTTTTAAAATATGAACGCTGCACACGCGATGAATAATTGCATTTATTTTTGAAGACTTTCATAAATATCGCATATAGGTAATGTGTATGGTAATTAAACAACTATCCGTGTTTAGGTCTTTAATAGAAAGTTAGAACTATGTATATTCTTTATTTTAAACCTTTATTGCAAAAGACTTTATCTTTTAAAATTCAGTAATTATTCAAAGTGACAGTAATGTGATTTAAGTGAAAGTTAAAAAAATATTGACTCCCGCCACTTAAAAGACTATTTAAAAACCCAAACAAGTGAACTAAGTTATTTATGAGACAGTGAAAACATAATGTATTAGAACTACAATGGGATATGTTTATTGAGGATACCGATAATTAAACGAAGACCGGGCTCAAAGGACTTGTATCCAAGCCGAAACCTTTATAAAAAAAATGAAAAGGGTTTTTGTGATAAAGCAATTTTTTTCATTAAAAACTAAATGCTTCTTTGACTTCTATCTCACCTGATGGCGATGGAGCAATGCACACCTAAATAATGCCTATTCACTCTCGCATTGAAAAGGTTCAAGTTTGACGACGTCTATGGGTTGCTCATTGTTTTTCGGTCCCCGGCCGGGTCAACCTAGGAAAATTAACTTTCATTTTTAATTAAAAAAATACTCAGTAAATGTTATACCGTTCAAGGAACAAGTCTGCGGGCAGAGAATTCCACTTCATAGCCGTTCGCCATATAAATGTGGAACCGAAACGCAGTAATGCTAATATTACTGCTAGGCGACAGAAATAGGTAAAGTACTTTCCTGGACGAACACTGTTCTTCACACAAGGAGGTCTTCTGCTATGAAAAGTATAGTGTAATATTGGTCCCATTTAAATGCGATGACAATATTCCACCTGTAAAGGCGGCAAACCAGGGGATGAATCCGATTTCGCGTATTTACCGGTAAAACTTGGCAAATAGATGTAATACCACAACATTTTCAGGTCGTTTTTTTTAAAAGAGTTACAATTATAATAAAACTTTTATTGAAATGATATTCAATTATTTTTTTGTGAAATTACTCTAACTAAATTACTTTAATTAAATAAGTTAAAAGCGACATCTCTAGCCAGGACTGGGACACAAGGAGCTCTACTGCTACTAAACGAGTACAAATATTCAAAAATAATCGCTTTTCCGCGTACACACAGCCACAGGCTTAACAGCAAATGTCGCAGGGTAAAATTCTCAACATAAAATATTTATATACCACACCCGAATTAGTCCTAAATGGCGTTGTTAAACACCGGCCAAGGGCACCGCACCTCGGATATATAAAAAGTAATCATATTTTTGTAGTTTAGATGACATAAGTTATATCCGGGTAATGACCAGGTAATAAACTGACACGCCGCTCACAGTTTTTGTTAGGCTCAATTTACATTGTCTTGGAAAAGAAACGAAAAGGATTATGAACTTGATGTCTATTATGTCTAGTATTATTGCAAGGAACAGTCGTACGTCTTCCCAAGAATTTTCGTGCAGTGTCAGGAATTCCGCTTCTAACGTGTCGTATCTAGTTTGTACGTCACACAATTGATTTGAATAATTTTATACTTATGCTTCAAGTGTAAGCAATTATGCCTTGAGTTTTGTATGAAAAACATATTTTTCTATATACCGGGAATAGTGTAAATCCGAGTATCTATGTTGTATCGGTAAAAAGCGCGTATCTGCACTAAATCAAATTTGACAGGAGAGGAATTTAATGTTATTGCTTTCTTATTTCAATGGCTATGATTTTCATTTTTAAGCGACTTCAAAAAAAGGAGAAGGTTCTCAATTTGACTCCATTTTTGTATGTATACTACGTATGTATATATACTCTGGCGGCATTTGTGTACCGATTTCGATGATTCCGATTTTCGATGTGCTTGTAATTTCACCAGCACCCTTACCCCTTCATAACCGGAACACAGTAATGCTTAAGTTTTCGGTAAGTTGGCAGTACATCCCTGGACGAACTCTTTCACAAGGAGCTCTACTGCACCTGCATTGGGTTTATCTCAAACTCAAGTCCAAAAACATTATTTTGATCAAATACAATGCAAGTTGCGTATTTAGTTAACGACTCCCAAACATGTAAATTTTATCACAAAAAGCTTTCCGCTGCAATGGAAATTGACCCTTATGGACTAAGAGCCACGTGAAAAATAAGTCTATAACTTTTTTATACTTATATAAGAGATTAATAAAAGTTTATATTTAAACAGTTTGTTTCATGTTGCTCGCATTATCTTTATGAGTTTAAAGCTCTTTTCACGTATGATCACATGTTGCTTTATTATATCAATTTTGTAAGGAATGGAACGCACAATTTGTTTTTTATTAATATATTTAATGGTTGAGGACATTGACTTACAATTATATGGACGCCGGGTCCGCGCTAAAAAGTGTCCGAACTTATAGGGCGTTAAAATCGTATACAGAGCGTCATTCACGCTTTAGTCTTCGTTTGTTCGACTGACAGCGAAGCAAGCAAAATTAGACAGTACTGCGATGACATTACAATGTAAATTCAACGTTTTAGCTTTTTCATATTCCTTTACATGTCACTACGTTTAAATAGGTTGACTTGGGACATTTTTTTCGTGGTTTTTGTATTAGACCCGTCGTCCATTTATTTGTAAGTTAATGGTTGAGGAAGATAATTTTTTCTCATTTTTACTATTTCTCTACGTGATCGAATCAGAAATGAGGAGATCCGTAGAAGAACGAAAGTTACCGACATAGCCCAAAGGATTAGCAAGTTAAAGTGGCAGTAAGCAGGGCACATAGCTCGTAGAACTGTCGGCCGTTGGGACAGAAAGGTTCTCGAATGGAGACCACGAACCGGAAGGCGTTCAGTGGGCCATCCCCCTATTAGATGGACGGATGACCTGGTAAGGGCCGCGGGTAACCGATGGATGCGCGTCGCATACGATCGGCTAGTCTGGAAATCTTGCTTTATAAAATTTCTTGACCTTTTATAAGATTTTGTATCCGCTCTTTCGCCGAAAAGCAATTTATATACATGTTTCCGGGCTAAGGAAGGTCATATACGAAATAAAACATTTATCTGTAAAAGTGCAAATGATTTAAACCACTCCGAAATAGAATCTTTACGACCCAATACAACTGTAGAATGCTCTGAAAGCAGTCACTGTTGCGGTTTACGAAGATATGTTTGATTTTATAGTGTGCTCTAAAAATGTGCATAGTACCTGTATTTGAAACATAATTGTGAAAGAACATTGCCTTCAGGGTGTAAATGCAATACTACATTTTCACAATAAGGTATTATTCTCTATTAGAAGCCTGAAGTCGAAGACTGAGGGCTCTCGGCATCGAGGTTCGCAATTCACGCACCGCCCGTGAGACATACAATGTTTTTCATGATACTTGCACGTAAATAGTTTTATTGCATGCAGGCTAACTTGACTATAATGTCCCAAGTAATAAATATCCTTGGGCTTTTGTTTCTTCTCATTACAGCCAAGGGCGATAATCAGAAGACAAAAGGTCCGAGGGTTTGGTGGAAGGTGGAAGGTACCTTTCCAAAAATAAAAGAATAATCTAAATCGGTTCACAAAAAAAACGTAAAACCTCCCTTTTTTTGAATTTACATGATTGCAAAGAACCAAAAATAAAAAATCGTGACTGAAATAGAACATAGGGCGCAGTCGTATTATGTACATGAGTGCGAGAAAAATGTAGGTCGTGGACGTCGTGAGATAACGAGAAAATTAGCATCTTCATTGTTGTCACTTCGTTTTAAAGATAAAATATAATATATGAAGCGCTACGGAGACTGTAAAGAGGACTTTTATTTTCACGAAGATATTAAAACGTTTACAGTTTTTAGGTTTTCACGTGTATGGTGAAATAGGGATATATCAACCCGACACAAAACCATTATGCTTGCTGATTCCCCACTCATGTCCACTGTTTCCGACCAGCTGCAACCGCGAAGGTTTTTATTTGTGTTTAACATTGCAAAGAAACAAAGAGACAAAAACACGAGAGCTCAAATAACTAACAAATTTTAATGTCTATAAAGCGAATAATACTCCCGTAATAATCCCGGTATGATTATCGATTATAAATAAAAACTAAAACAAACGGTTTATATTTTTACTTTTAATTACAAAACTGCTAATTGTCAGTTGCACTTTAAAATTGTAAAACAACATACAATACAATTATACCGGAATTTACACATACTGTCCGCGTAGTAGGTATACATAGGTCGACATTGAGCAACGGGAAAAAATAATTGCCCATGGTCCACCCAAGCCAGGTAATCCACGGGCGCGAATGGATAGATTGAATGCATAGAGTGAAAATATCTATATTTTGTTTGCAAGTCGTGCGCCTGTTGATAAGCGACACGTCTGTTCACAGACACTCAGAGATTTAAATCGCAAAGATCTGATGGACAACGCCACTGCATCTGACACGTAAGTTGACAAGTCGGATGTGCCTGTAATTTCACCAGCAACCCTTCAAAACCGGAACGCAGTAATGCTCACGTTACTGCTTGGCGGCAGAAACAGGTACTACAGTACTTCCCTGGACGACGTTCTGACCTAGCTTTAGCAAGAAAAGTCTCGGGCTACATAATTTATTTACAAATAAGAATGATAATAATTAATAAAAAAAATTATCTCTACAAAATTTTGGTTATAAAATATTTGTTACAGAATTAGGTTTTATTCAACTGAGAACAAAATGTGTTGGAGACTGGAATCTAAACTAGATCAAGAGATCTGTGTCTTAGGGTCGTATTCCAGAACTCTACTCAATGCTCAAGTCAGGATTTGAGCAGACTTGAGTATGATTTTCAGTGCTCACTGCAATACTCAAGTCCTGACTTAAGTATTGAGTAGAGTTCTGGAATACGACCCTTAGCCTTCCAGGCTCCCGAAAGTCGAACGTATTGCTATTTTGATATTGAACCGGCGTTTTGCCGCCAGCTCACCGACGTGTCAGTATCACCGCGGATGCGGTGCACCGACAGCGCTACAAAAACGAAAAGGCTGTAACAGTAAATTAATAAAATTATATAAAAAAGTACAATCAGTATAAAACACTCCCTGCTAAACAATCCATACAGCACTAACCCAAAAGGGCATTATATACTTATATCTATGTGATTTGAAATCAGAAATCACGTGAAGTTTGAGTTTTACATGAGGATGTGTTATGAGCACGTTTTCTCGTTTCGAGAACTTTTGATGAGAGTTATGACGGAACGAACCAACGAAAGAATAGTGTAAGGAATACGGAATTCGAGAACGATTCGTTATTTTAAAAGTAAGTGGCCAGGAACCAGCAAAGAGGGTGATAAAAAGATGGGGAGCTCTACTGCTACTACAATTTTTGTAGATAACATCTGAATATTCAGAGTAAATTAAATCCAAATCTCTGTTAATAACAATTGATATAATAATTATATACCGATATCAACTTCAACCATACAATATTGTAAGCGTTCGTACGTTGTTTATAATATATTTGATACATTCCTTTTCATTTGCCTTCACTCGCAGACCTTGACTATATCAAACAATCGCTCAGGTTTCGCTTTACAGCCTAAACAAAATATATAACACCTTAACTATATAATTGAGTATAGTTTACGTTTCAATTAAAGATGATTGTCTCGTGTCACTTAAGTCTTTGGTGAGGCGAAAAATTCGTACACGAAGATTTATTTTAATTAGGAATTGTAATAAGCTGAGATCGGAATGGACAGGCGGTTCCAAATTCTGAACTTCCTAAGAATAAAAAACAAAAATCATAACGAAATTGTTATTTATTTCTAAAATTTTTCTTCTAAATACGAGTATAATACTGTAGTTAGGGTTGCCAGATCTTCAAACCGAATAGCCGGACTTACCAGTCAGTTTAACCGGACATATGGGTGAAAAGGCCGGACACATTTATAAAGATTTCGTGTCGTAGATTTAATACGACAATTATCCTTTCCTCCTCAACAGTTACACCTCTCCAATTCTTGTAACTCTATCAACAATATTAGTCGATAGAGTTACAAGAATAACTTCACTCAAAGTGATTTTTGTTGAAGAAAAGCTTATAAACTTCTTGCTCAAATGTATTATTAAAGTAATATAGTATCTGAAAGAGGTAATGCTAACTACAAACATTATTGCGTTTACTACATTTTACACAACATTAATTATCTTCCTCTAAATTACATAGAATTCACAAACGAGGTTTCCACTCTAAGCCGACGTTATGCCAATCTTGGATGGGGGGTGCGATATGTGTATTCCTTGAATTTAAAGTACCCGTATCTAATAAATACCGATAAGTCATACGTGTAGTGAAGTCTTCAGAAGATGTTTATTTATTTAAAAAAAGCACTTAAAAGAAGAACTAATCACGTTCAGAAAAAACTTTCTTGCTTTTACAAACCCAATGAATGGTAAGAAAATTAAGTTAACGGAAATAGCACCAACAAGACCATTTTCGAAAACAACCTTGTGGATCAAATTATGTGATTACACAGTCGCAATTTGTTGACAAACAACAGCGTTCAAGCGAAAATAATTTGCTGTTTTTCTCCTACTAATTTCCGTATTACTCTTTACGTAACGAATATACCTAATATTATTGTTATGGTGGCTTATTTAGGGCCTGGCCAGTCCGACATCACTGCGAACGCAATACCTATTCTAGTTGTGGATAACATCGATTACCATCTCAATTTTTATGCGTTTCGTTTTATGAGTCCATTGCTAGCAAACTTTTAAAGAGCATTCTCATTTGCATAGGGCTCCAAAAATATACCAACGAATGTTCTAAAGGCAGAGTCCATATATTGTCAATCATTCGACAGTCCATTTGGATAACAACTTAACAGCGTGTTAGAGACAGCACACAAAAAACGGTTCAACGCCATCTAGCGGCATTTTAACTACACTAAATACATATAAATGTTAAGACGTTCGTGGTTATTTACTAAATGATTATCACTACATCTCAAGATTATTTACATTAAGTACCTAAACAAAATACCGCTTTTGGATTGTGTAGAAAAAACAGGTAAATATATAATTTTTTATCAGTTTTATATCAGTTCTTAACATCTCGTGGAGTTATAAAATTATTAAAAATAAATCTTTTAATAATTATTTCTTATTACGCATTTCTTTGTGGAAATTCAGATTGTAATTGACAGCAACATAGTAAGGAACGTTTCACTAAGTCCGGTCAAACGTTAACATACAATAATATTACGACTTAATTTCACCATCACCTTTCCATAATCTAAGGGAATAGACGTAGGCTGGGGTTCCACTCCTATGTTGTTCATATTCCAAGGATTCGCACGAATTGTTTCGCTTTCACATTTAAATGGCAAACGTCTATGAAGCGGAATTCCCTGCCTGCAAACTTGTTCCTTGAACGGTATAACGTGGGCCTTTTCAAGGCGAGAGTGAATAGGCATTAGGTGTGCATGCTTCATCGTCGACCATCAAGACATGAAGATCAAATGAGCACTTAATTTAAAATAACAATTACCATAATAATAACCAACAGACTATATTAGATGCAACGTGTTAACAACATCAAAGATCAATTTTAAACAAAGTTTTTCTTGGTTACAAAATCTGTGTCAGTGGGTACAGTTGGAAACCTTATACGACACGACACTGATCGTCTTAGTCTATTCAACACGGCTAAGTGTGTCGCGTACCAAGAATTTTATTTTTTTGCTTACCTTACTTTCTTATGATGTCTTCGGAAAGTTATAAAACTATTTATTAAATCGTCACTGAGAGACATTTTTTCGAGAATCCAGTTTTCATTAACTTGCAAATTTAACCTTATACATACCAATACTGTAAATATGAATTTGGAATTTACCATAAGCTTTTCGGTAAAGGACAACATCGTGATGAACCTGCACGTCGAAGAAGATTCACAACCCACGGTAAACGTGAGAAGTCCTCAACCCGTATCGGGGCAGCGTCGCAGACTATGGCCTAAACCCCCGCCTGAGAGGTATAGCGGTGACACGTACAAATGTAATGAAAGATGATATCAATACTTTATTTCGGTAGCACAGTAGTCCAAAGTGGGTCTTGCCCTCAGACACCAAATTCCCCCAAAGTTCAAATTTACCAAAATCTCAAAAATAGAAGTTTTAAATAACCTAACCTCCGGTTAAAAAAACCGACCTCAAAAGTCATTTATCCCCTAGTTTGTCACCCTTAGAGGTGGAATATTTTCTTGAAATTTAAATGGAACCACATCTGAGGTACCTTCTTTCCAACAAAAATAGAATCATCAAAACTGGTTCACAAACCGCGGAGTTATCGCGTAACATACATACAAAAAAAAACATACAGATGAATTGAGAACCTCCTCCTTTTTTTAAAGTCGGTTAATAAGGAATTAAAAATGCAAATATTGAAATGGCAATAACAGTTTTGCGTCGCTGATTTAACCCGCAACTTCGATTGAACATTTTTCACACTTAAATTGGCATGTAAGGGCAGTGTTGCAACATAAATTTTCAATTTCCCCATTTGTCGTTGTATTTTGAGAGACCTATAATCTCTTATAAATCTCCCCAGAGCAAGAAGGGAGACCTGCCCCCCGCCATTACTTGAGATACTGACCTTAAATAAGATATTAAAAAACAAATTAGAGGGGGTTGTAGATCCCGTTTCGATGATCCCAGATAATATGTTACATAACTCATTATCGCTAAAAATATTGATAACGTTAGCTATGAATTTATAAAGGCGGAAGAGGTATTTTATCCATAAGCCTATTCGCACCACACCGATTAGTGACTTCTAATTTTTGAACGTACACTGGCTTGCAGATTGCATTCTGATTACCGTGAATCCACAGCTTGGCATTAAAAAAAAATACCATTGATCTTTCTATAAAAATCCTCTTACCACAATATAGTAGTCGCGATAGCTGCCTTGTTATTTTTTACGATCATGTTCATGATAAGTATACTGAGGAGCAGGATTACGAAATGAGGGTTATTACTGGACATATGTCATATTTTATAGCGTGCATTCCAACTTGCATTCAAGACTGGCGAAAGCAGGATTTAAAAAAACTGAATATTTTTAAATGAGCAATGTTTTCATATTTGTCCATGAAGATAAAAAGTAAGTACATTCCCACATTACAAACAAATCCATTTAACGAATAAAACTTTTTTTAATAATAATGTAAGGGCGCATTTGACCTTCATCCTGATGGAAAGTGACGATGAGGTCGACGATCCACAACAAAACAAACCATCTGAATCTGTCTGTCCCATCCTTTTTTAAATATTTTTTTTGTAACCAAGCGACGGGACGAACAAGTCATACGCCTGGTAGTAAGTGACACACCTGTCAATGATAGTTGCAGTGCCAATTGTAACTTTAAATTGGAAAGATCTGAGGGCAATACCACTGCACCCGTCACCCTGAGACCTAAGTTGACAAGTCCCATGTGTCTGTAATTTCACCAGGCCCCTTACCTTTTAAAACCGAAATGCAGTAATGCTCACGTTACTGCTCGGCAGAAATAGGTAAAGTGGAAGTACTTCCCTGGACTAACTCTTTCAGAAGCAATTTCTCTTACCATGAAAGACAGAAATACGGTCAAAAAGTCGGAAAGTCACGGGTCTGTCAAAGGCGACGCCGTGCTCTACCACGCTGGCCCAGTACGGGTTGGAGGCTTCACACGTTTTCGAAGGGTTGTGAGCCTTCACCTTCGCAAGTAGTTTTGGCTACCAAATATTAACACTACGTAAGTTAATGTTAAAATTTTGGACAATCGGATCTGTTGTGTTTTGAGGACCAATACGATTTGTCTAACAGATTAACTCGATTTTGTCGATCGTTACTGTCGCCTGTTAGAAATCGATAAATAGTATCATGATTCAAAACAAACAATATTCTAGGCACGTAGGCCTAATTTAAATTCCACATCGTGGATCGACATAAAATACGATATCGACCGTTGCTTACACATTTACTCGTCAATCCTCAAAAAGTCAAGCCGATCTGTAGGCACCTTCAGAAATTAAATCTACTTTTCAATTGACAAGCCACCAATTTCCCACTGGTCTACCACTGCTCTACATTCACTTAAGTACATTCACATAATAGTTAATATCTATGCCTTCATAAAATATATGAGTAAATTGTACTAGAGTTCTAATTTTAGATTATTATAAGTTCACTGTGTTTAAAACGGAAATATTACCTAAAAATACAAACTGTAAAGTAACATTTGACACATTTATTGGTTTGAGGCAATACATCAAAGGAGAGCTGTTTTTGGATTGTTGCTTGTCATTATTTTCTTTGATGCTCGGGAAATCCTGACTTTTGAGGTGTTATTGAAATTGAGAAATACTTCTTGCCTATCCATATATTCTTATACAGTACAGCAATACCCAGTGATTGATGTATTTAAATCAAAACGTGACTTGGAATGTATAAGCATTGTTATTGAAATAAATAGCTGCTTCAGTGTTTGCTTTCATATGATAAATGGTAAGTGAGTATAACTACGTAATCTTATGTAGATTAGTTCGATAGTGACAGTATAACAAGACAAATATGGTGTGACGATGCAACCTCTTTTATCGTCATCCCACCTTTTTATCACCATTTTCTCTGGTTCCTGGCCACCTAATTTAAAATTTTGGATCGTTCTTTAATTCCTTTTCTTCGTTCCGTTGTTATTCCCATCACAATTTTCGAGGAGAAAGAACGAGTCCTTCAATAATGTAAACCTTACTGCTTATAAAACTGCAATATACAGGCCCTTTTGGGGTTAGTTCACTTACGTTTATGTCTAATCTATAGGGATTGTTTTTATATTAATGTATCTGTTTCTATACATTGTTTTTGTTACAGCATGTTCCTTTCTTCTTTATTTTCCTTCACAGCTTTTCCCTCCTTGTCATTTATATCTACTACAATAAAATTCATGTGGAGTGAGCGTCTTTTATTATTACGCAAGGCCTGCTTGACAATGGTAACTCCAAACAACCGAAGCAGCACGGCTTGAATGTGTGCCAGCGTGTCGCGTGCCGTCTAGGAACGCACACATTCACATAATCTCGAGGTACACACGCATTGCATAGCGTGTATCGTCACAGACGCCACTAATTATAGAATTGAAGCGGTCGCTAGTTGTTTCAAAATTACACTATATGATTTTAGTAGCAATAGAGCTCCTTGTGAAAGAGTTCGTCCAGGGAAGCCAAGCAGTAATGTGTGTTTCGGTTGTGAAGGGTAAGGTTGCTGGTGAAATTACAAGCATAAGGGATTCTTCAACTTGTGTCTCAGGGTGACAGGCGCAGTGACTTGTCCCTCAGAAAGCTCTGAGTGGCACTTCAACTCCTATGGACAGGCGTGTCGCTTAACATCGTCCTGTCACTTGGAATCATAAGAAAACATCAAATAGTTACCTATGTTTATTTTTGTGTTGGTGGCAGTTTGGACAAGATTGCTTCAAATTCAGAATTATTCAGCATTTCATTTCTATTTCCTATTCACATTCCGTAATCAAGTAATCTGTGTTGCAGACATAAAAATTATCAATATTTAAACATCTATTATTTTGATTGTAGCAAAAGAATACTGTGGTGAACATCTTAATTGTTTCAAATCATGTTTACAACCCGTAGGTACAACTAATATAATGTAGCAACCCTACGCCCTACACTCGAAGCATGAGCAAAGTTAGGCGTTTACGCGCCGAACGGACGGGTGTTGCCCTACCTGCTCTTATTATACTATGGCGTATATAACTGAATATCTTCAAATGGAAATTTAGAGACCACTTTCTAATTCTATTCGATCACTTTGGAGCTCAATAATTTCCTGAAAGTTGGTCGCATACAATTGGCGAAACTTGACATCGTCTATGGGCGTAGTCCCTCTGTAAATGCCTACGCGCTAAGTTGCCCTACTTGCTCTTATTATACTATGATGGTCATATGTTACATATAAAACATGACGACATAAAACAAAAATAGTTCTTCGTACAGACATAAGAATAGGAGGAATATCGGAAAAAGAATCGTTCAATCACGATTCTTTTTCCGCTATTTCATAGCCAACAATAAAATGTGCGAAATGATATATGGCGAATGAAAAAATTCGGTAATACATTTTTATTGCTTGTTGCTTTCCAATTTTGTTATGTTCATCTTTTCTAACACTATAAATGTCTGAAATATTAAAATTTTATCTAGTTCTTAGGTTTTCACGACTTTATTACGAATAGAATAGGATCTAAATCGAGTCACCAGTGACCAAGAAAACTGTAAAGGTCCCAAAACATTGGGTTGTTCGAAAAAACAAATTTTTTATTTAATTTTTTTAGAGTACCTGCTAAATGACGGGATGAACAAAATGTGCGCCTGGTGGTAAGCGACACGCCTGTCCATAACCGTTATAGTAGGCACACAGAGCTTTAATTCACAAAGACACCTTGAGACATAAGTTGACAAGTCCCATGTGCCTGTAATTTCACCAGCACCCTCCGAAACCCGAACGCGGTAATGCTCACATTAATGCTTGGCGACGGAAATAGGTAAGGTGGCAGTACTTCCCCAGACGAACTCTTTCACAAGGAGCTCTACTGCTCTTGAAAACCTTTGTATTGGGTTTAACTCAAACTCAAATTCAAAAACAGTATTCTGATCATAGACAATGCAAGTTGTCTATTTAGTTAACGACTCCCAAACATGTAAAAAGTAAATTTATAGAAGATGTAACTGTAATAACTGCTGAACCAAAATAAGCACATTTTTTACCTAGAAATTGTGTTTGTGCATAATTTTAAAGTAATTCCACCCGCAGAGTGAATTACCACTAGCGATGTCAATAGTTTATAATGCTGTGACAAATAGAGAAAACGAATATATAAAGCATATAAGGCAACTTGGCCACTTGATTGAAACTTATACCTACACATAAAACCTTTTAAGACATCAACTCGTATTTAAACTCCGTATTAGCATTATTAGCTCCTTGCTTTTTTGCTTATTAGCGTGGTACTAGTGCAGTGGTACTATAAGTTGAAGGTTATTACATTTTGATTGAATATACGTGGTACACTTCGTTTCAATCCATTTGAAACAAAAAGTAAACAAACAAATCACTAACCCGACTATAGACGGTTTAATGATGGTCAATTTTAGTGCCAACTACAAATCAATTAATTAATTGAATGAATGGATCGCTTTGTTTAATTGAATCATACTAGCGGTTTCCATTACATAACCTATAAAAGCATATTTAAAATTTCCGAAATCTTAAGTTTAAATCCTCCTTCAAATCCTTGCTCTTAGGTACTCGTTCGATTGTGGTTGAAATTTTTGATTTATTAATCGATTACAAAAACTTTCATTGAATGAACTGAATGCTTTTTTTCGTGCAGCACTATGTTATTCGTACATCTTTAATTAAAAAGTAACCTCACTTTTTGACTTCCATTTTTCAAATACGATTTTGCGACGTTATTCAAATGAATATTGCTGGAAAAAGTAATGAGATATCAAATCCAAATCTTCGAAATATACGTAAAATTATAAATTAATATATATAATTTATAATTTTACGTATATTTCGAATATACGTAAAATAATATAATAGTAATATAATATAATAATAATAATATACGTAAAACAATAAATCGAATAAACATATATACATATGTTTATTCGATTTATTGATTACTTTAGAAATTCGACAAAACCGTTTCGTTTACATTTCGTTTAAAATGAATTGGAACAGACTATATAACATTTTGTAGCAAATTAGTGTAAAAAACGTTACTACAATGGGTGTAGATTTTGCTATTGTTCATTATTCCGTATTTGGTAGCATTGTAGTAGCAATTGTTTTATGAAAGAGTTTGTCCAGGGATGTACTGCCACCTTACCTATTTCTGCCGCCAAGCGGTAATTACTGCGTTCCCGTTTTTGAAAGGTAAGAGGGTACTGGTGAAATTACAGGCACATGGGTCTTTTCAACTTATGACTCAGGGTGACGGGTGCAATGGCAGTGCCCCTCGAGATCTTTGAGATTTAAAGCTCTTAGGGTCGTATTCCAGAACTCTACTCAATACTCAAGTCAGGACATGAGTATTGTAGTGAACACTGAAAATCCTACTCAAGTCCTTGCCATTAGGGTCGTATTTCCCGTGCTTCAAATCATACTCAAGTCTGCTCAAATCCTGACTTGAGCGTTGAGTAGAGTTCTGGAATACGACCCTGAGTGGCACTGCAACTGTTATGGACAGGCGTGTCGCTTACCACCAGGCGCACGACTCGTTCGTCCCGTCACATAGCATCATAAAAAAAGCTCGGTTAAGAGGTGGCGTCCGACATCTGTCCGAAACAATAAATAAAATGAAATTGGAAATAATAGATATTTGTGTTAGTAAGATTATTTGCTTGCAGACATCGGTTAGTGAGTCCAAGAATGTAATCCGCTCGCTGGTGCATAATTAGCACGTAATCTAAACGAATGGGGTTCGGCGAGTTGAGGTATACTTTTGTAATAAGTGGCTACACTACTGCAATGGTCTTATTACGGTCTGTTTGCCAAGGGCTCTTTACTTTTGAATCTGTTAAATAATTATTTTAGATTAATGAGAACATTCATGTTGACGCATTTTTTATTGTAATGTTTTCCTTCAAATTTTCATTAAACGTACTGTCAGTGGAAGTAAATTATGATGATTAATGAACTTCCATAAAAATCCTGTAACAATCAACAATTACATTCATATTGTAAAAAAGAACATTATCCTCGTTTTACAGTCGTTATCGCGTAAATAGCGAACACCAAAAGCAGCCATGACAAGTTTACGAATATCGCTATAAATACTTTTAATTGGCTGCGGCGCGTTTGCGGAGATCGTTTACTTTTATGGTTTTACGTTCCTATAGTGTGTGACTGATATTTGAAATCATAAATTGAAAATAATATCCCATTGTTAAATATAATATCCCTCTTATTAATTTTAAGTAAAATGCCGATTTAAATTTCGATGTAAAATTACGCTTAAAATTCACTATTTTAAATATACATTTAGAAATGGCGCTAATTTTCACGTTTGACAGTAATGGTCGCGTTCACAGTAAATTAATTTAATTCTTATATTCCCAACAGGACCGTGTCACGAGTGAATAAATACAAAGCCAAAATAAATGTGATTTGCTTTTTCTTTATTATTAATTTCAAATCAACCAAAACGGAATACAGTTTCCATAAAACGGTAACGATTTAACAAAAATTATGTGCCTTCATAGCAACTAATGGACCTCAAACTAAGGAAGACTCTGCTTTATGAGTACCAGAACACCGAGTCCAGAATAAAATTAGAAAAAAATCTTACCTAAATTGCACCTATAAGTATAGAACCCGAAACCTCATCATCATTTGGGAAATTGTGCCTATCTGGCACTAGGCCGTGATCGTGGCTACCACACTACCAACTGAGCTACGGAGTCTAATCGGATCGAAGGAATGTTTCTTTGTGTTCTGTTCGATCTTTGTATCAATAATAATAACAACAAAAACAATAAAAAACAAATGAATATCATGGTAGCCAAAACATGATTTCAATCAAAATAAAATAGTATTCATACTAAATACTTTAAAAAAAGACAGACGTGTTACTAGCGTCCGCGTTGTGAAGATTCGAAAACCAGACAACTGTGACATCTTGCAACCAGTCTGCGTCGAGCGAAAAGACGAACCTGACATTTGTAAAATGAGATAATTCTTCAAATTTCAATAAGAATGCCATCGTGTGTATTTTAGAAAACGCACTAATTACCATGTTAAAGTAAATAAAATACAAGGAATCACATATCACGCGTAAGTTAGCAAAAAAATTAACATTACTGCTACATATTATTTATTTTTCTGTTTATTTCAATAAATAACAGTTGCTAATTGAAGATAGAGTTAGTAAAGACTTATGAACTCCGGGCATCTATCCGGGCATATATATATAATTAAGAAACTCACGTTTTATAATATCTAAGTAAAAATCAATTCGGGTCAATCGTAACTACAAAATCCCGCCATTTTTTTTTACTTTTTTTGTTTTTCTTTTCTATTTTATGCTATAAAAAGAACATAATTTGAAAAACATCGTAATATTTTATAATATATCGATGGTGGAAATTCGAAATGTCGTAAGGGACACTGATTGTTAGGACATTTCAAATTTCCACCGTCGATACAAGGGTAAAAATTTCGTCGGTGTAGCGACATTTTGTAATAAGGGACATTTTCCATTACGACAAAATATTCCTTACGACATTTCAAATTTGCACCGTCGATATTCACAAGTTTACACGCCAAAAACATTAACTAAGCTCTCACATTTTTTTAACTCGGAATTATTTTTGTGTTAGGAATGAATGAACTCTACGACAAACGATAAAAGCAAAATCTACCTTAAGTTAATTAACCATAAAACTAACCGATTTACGATGTCACGTCTCCTCTTACAACGCCAGAACAATCACTGTCCTATTTACTTGTAAGACAGTCTAAATATTAACAAAACAAACACAGGAATCATGTTACAAATCGTCCAATAAGGAAAGTCGACCCGCTATCCTACAATAACATTTGCGCTTGGGTCGTAGAGCCATTGAAGAAAAGGGGAGGGGAAGCGACGAAGCGAGGTGGGACTTAATAGAAAAATTTTTGAAGTTCCTTCTTTGTTCGCCTGCAATTTTATCGTTGTACGGTCAAGAATCGTAGGAAGTCCTAATTTAGACAATTCGCGCCCATTGTCCGAGCAAGATACTTTGTTCTACGCTTATCGCTTTTTATAGTCTGTCAACTCGAGATTATTGCATATTAGCTATTGTCCGTGACTTCCTGTGTTGGAACCTTTGACCCGGTTGCTTTTATATCATCGACTGTCGCCTATGGATTTTGATGAATTCACGCTTTATTGAAATCGGTTAGCGGAAAGTGAGTGAAATCCAATAAAACGGACTCATCCACTGGTTTGCAGGTGGAACATTTTCTTCAAATTTAAATGGGACCACTATAGAGGTACCACCTTTCAAAAAAAAAGAGAGCATCGAATTCATATTTCAAAAAAGAAAAGAAAGGAAAAAAATAAAGGTTCACGATGTCCGAATAAAAATACAGTTGAATTGCAAACCTCCTCCTTATTTTAGGGTCGGTTAAAAACTAATTTTATTCAGTTTAAAATCACGCAATTTTCTAGGCCTACAAATATTTTCTTCACGAACCACGTGGAATCCCAGTGAATTAACTTTCTATAACTTCCAAGTCTTGAAATTTAACGCTGACAGCTGTAACTCGTGAACTGTAGCTGTAAACAACCAAAATTGAACCTTGTAGTGAGTGCGTTAACGTTATAATCTAGCCTTTTGACTAAATGAGTAATACCAAAGAAGGAATCCAAAAACTAGTATAACCAAATAAAAGACTTAAATGCCGCCGACGGAATCTTCACGAGACGGCATGTTGTGCCTCTCGAGACATGATGGATGCCCCTGGGACCAAGCTCTGCAGTCCATCGATGGAAAATGGACAGGACTGCGATACTCCTGCCTTAAAATATTGCACTTATACTGCAAAGTGTTCGAGCAGGAGGAGATCATTGATATGGTTATTAGGTAAGTTGGTAGAAATTATTGCTGCTTTTTGTAAGTTGCGTACACAAACTTGTTAACTGTCCCTAGATGGATTTTTTTTTGTTCGAAATGTGTTTTAAATTTTTGTAATAACATGAGTTATGACAGATTGACATTTGTTATCAAATTGCTCGTACAACTCTCTGCATTGTTCTCCCACGACATGATGTAACGTATTGATTTGTATGGTTCAATTCAAGTCGCACGCTTCTAAATATATTTTAAAACCCTTACTCCTTTTATTCCAGCTGTCACTTAAATTTCCGGATGTTATATTCACTAAGTTCTGATCAAAGTAAAACGGTGCAGGGGGAGATAGTATAGTTTCCGTTTTGTAGACCTATAATCTTTCCTATTTGTGTTGTAAACGTGTTGAATGTGTCTTTACAGTACTTTATACAAAATCAATACACAGGAGTGGGTTGCCAACTGGTTTATTCTCAAATCTACTTGTTGAAGGTAGAATCTAAAGAATATTAAAAACCTAATAACAAAATACTTGACAAACGGTTCATTAGATTGCCCTCAATAATCCTCGTAGGTTACCCAGGAAAAGCGCTTATACCTCGGTCATTTCAATCGTTTGCCAAGACTCTGCAGGACGTATAACTCGTTTTCCAAACCATAAAATCAAAATTAAATAATCTTTATATTATAGGTAAGCGAATTACACTTGAAATGGTCATACTGATTAAACTTTGTTGCTCGAAAGGTAGATTCCTCCGAGAAGATTAAGCTATAAATTCTAGGGGTTGCTCTTTGTCTCTCAAAGACACTCTGTGGTCCAGATTGTAAATTGCACCCTAACCGCACGTTTCTGTAGGACAAAGATTCTATTAATATCGGTGGCATTACCCCAAAGCAAAATGTCGTATGTCATTAAACTGTGAAAGTAGCTGAAGTAAAGCAAACTAAATGCTTTATGATGATGCGTAACATGATTTGCACATTGGTCTTGGGTTAAAAGTTACAAAAGAAGACTGGGTGATATTATAAATACATAAATTACATTTCAATTAATTTTATAGAATTTAGTAAATCTTCTGAAATTTATATTTTAATAGATAGATTAATTATACTATATTCGCATAATTTCAAACAACAATAATTTTGTTAATATTTCATTGCATATTGTTGTCATTGCATGCTGTGATGTTCCTTAAGTGTAGAAGCCTTAGTTTTAAGCTATTGTGTTCGATATTTAAGTGTAATGGTTTGGTAAAAAATAATTTAGTTGTGCTAATTATATTTGTTATACTTGTCAATTGAAAGGAAACAAGGATTTAATAAAAATGGAAGTAAATAAATTTGCTATTCCGCGAACAGTGACGGTTAAGTCGTGTAAAATTTTTTCATTCAGTTAATTTTACCACTTTCCCTCCACTTAAAATGCGCAACTAGAAACAATTACCATCACCAAAAATATACATGACACGCGTTTTACCTCTCTCCGAGATATCAGCAAATGTTGTAGATTGTTCGGCGTTCGGCTGAAGAATTAGCTTACTTAGAACGGTTGATCATATTTATACATATTATAGGATATTGTGGAATAACGAACGGTTGGGGTCCCGCCACAATTTTAGTTTGTTTGTGGTGAGAGTACCAACTCAACATCTGTCGACCTTCATAAAGGAGGAGTTTTGGCCGAATGTATCGACGTTTCTGAAGCCTGTTACCGGACACCCAAATTGCGTTACACGTCGCAGTCCATACGTGTAAATACTATAAATAAATAAATATTACTAGCAATGTAATTTTTTTTAAATTATATTATGTATGTTGGTCCTTAAGGTGTATGTGGGTTATATTAATGAGCCTGAATTAAATAAAAAGAATAAAATGAAAAATTAAAAATTACACATTCCATACAATAGTGGTAATAACCATGGTTATAGTTTAAAAATACCCGCAATAAGGGTTATTTATTATACATCCCCTATTTATGTATCTAATGATTTCCGTCTGTTCTATTATTTCATAAAATTTAAAATTTAATTCGTTAATTACTTAAAGAAAGAATTTGCTATCCAAATATCGTTGTGACTCAAAATAACAGCGTTGCTTGCTTTTATAAACGGTTTTCATGTGACTTGGCTGCTGAGATCATTCCGCATACGTCTCTTCGTACCAATCCACAATAGCTGGCAATATCCATCGTCACGGAAGATTCGCCTCATGCTTACGCCCGACAGTCGTAACTGCAAACTCCTGAAATCAGCGCCGATTATTAGTTCCGCCATTAAATCAGTTACGAGCCACCGAAGCCCGCAACTCGTATTTTAAAGCTCTCAAAAACGCAAAGGCGGTTCCAGAACAAAAATTATCAGAGGTATAATACATTCGTTATTTCGTACGTCGTTTTCGGACGCATGACTCAGGTTGTTACACCACCGCTATCTCTTATAATTGTAATCCAGAAACACCGACATATGCATTAGTTGTGACAGGAAACAAATTTACGACTGCAATTAAAAGAAAAAAAATTCAGAGACGAAATTAGTACGAACTACGTGTGATTAACAAACATAAGTATGATTTAAAACAAATAGTTCTGCAACAAGTATTAGCTTTATTAAAATCTATTTACCATTACTTTTCTTTCTGAATCCAGTCCCTGAAACCTGCAAGCCATTTAATATCCCATCATAAATTGTTTATTATTGCCATCATCAAGTGGGCCAAATTGTGCACATAACAGTTCCTGTAAATCACATTACGGTATCATTTGTATTGTAATGTATAATGAATAAATTACCTAGAGCTCCTTGTGAAAGAGTTCGTCCAGGGAATTACAGTCATCTTACCTATTTATGTCGCCAAACAGTTATAAAAGTATTACTGCGTTCCGGTTTTGAAGGGTAAGGGTTCTGGTGAAATTACAGGCACAGGGGACATCAGGCTCAGTTGATGTCATAAAAAAAATATAATTAATTTTAGAAATTTATGTTGTTAGAATCTACATCAGAGCGAGATAGCGAAACTACCTAAATTTTTATATGTCAGGGGTTACGGTTAGCATAGACCACAAATCAAAACAATGTAAACTGAAATATCATTCACTGCGTTTGTTTTTAATATTCCAGTTATTCTTACGCTGTGTTACGTAGATTTTAAAAATAGTTAAGTTTAAATAGGTTATCGTGATTGCTATTTAGGTTATTCCAATTAACATTTTTCTCCTCTTGAACAACATTTGGATCTTTACCGCCAGTGAAGATGATGTCTTCATTTTTTTTTGTGTAATTACGACAAAACTTTGAAGAACTTTTGTTTTATTTTTCCAACACGTTCCCCTTATTTCGCCCCTGTCTTCCATTTCAGCAGTAACATTACCTTTTAATGTCAAGGCATTTTCCACCGTCCGTTTCAAATATTGTTTGCCGTGCAAGTGATGCAAAGTAAATGGCTCTGGGCTTGGCACCGGCCGTTCCATTACCAGATGTCGAGCCAAAGGTCATATAGATCCATGTCCATATTGAAGATTGTGTGTTTTGACTGATTCTGTGGTAATCATTTATGCGTTTCCGTTAGTAGTTCAAAGCACTTCAGTGCTTTACTTTCGCGCAAAACACCAATTGATGTGTGCCTTATTAGGGTTTGTAGCATCTTTCACAGATGTTATTGACTAATATTATTTGTATATTATTGTTAGCTGGTAATTTTAATTGCTGTTTTGTATCTCTTATTCTTCTTTTATTATTTTCTACCGGTGATCCCCAAAGTGATCTGTCTTATGTTGACCCCTAGGGGTCCATGTCCGAATATAGGAAATATAGAGGATGCACGAGACGTTAATGGAGGGTCATGAGAATGGATCTGATTTAGGCAAGTCTTTCTTTGATTTGAATAATCCATATTACACAGTTTCTATGTAAATACATAATACTTTCTTATAAGAGAGTAATTTATGTTACCCGTTTTATGTTTACCCGTTACAGTATTTAAACATTTCACAATAAACAAGATAATCAGTTCTCACTAGCTGTCAAACACATATTTGAAGTAGATGAATTTGTAAAAAAAATATTAAAAAGGCAGGGGGTCTAGGCGAAGCGTAAAAAGAAGCGCGTGGTCTACCAGACAAAAAGTTTGAGAACTTCTGTTCTATACTATTGTTTAGGGGCTTGTAGCAAGGCAATAAACGTGTTAACTATCTACGCAAGACTTTCTTTGAGTATTGAAAAGCTTTAGTAGCATTAGGTTTAGTTTTCAGGCCAATTTATTTTCAGTTGAGCTCTATCTACATTTTGAGAAGTAGTTTTTGTCTAACGCGTTTTATAAATGAATCATAAACATTTTAAAAAAATTACGACGATTACGAAGAAAGCTTTTGAAAGCTTAGTAAGATTACATCTTCCTTAGTTAGTGAGAACAGAGGCCTGCCACAACCTCTTAAAACAATATTACTTTAACCTTACATTGACTTTTCGTGCCGCGGGCGCTTAAAGTAAGCTTATTATAATGTTAAAACTATGATGTTTTATTGGCAGCTTTGTGACTATTCATTCGCTCAATTCGTACTATGACGCGACTTTAATATTAAAGTAATATTGTTCTTAAGTCAAATTTTGCAATCTTATAGTAGTTATTCGGACGCAGTGGAATGAATATTATGTTCGAATTTATTGTCTAAATATTGATTTGTAATGATTAAAAGTTAGGTTGAACTTATTTATTTACATAAATCTCTTCAATATTTTGCTTATTTTTTTATTTAATAGTACATAGGAAATCATTTCTCGTTAAAAAACATACGCGATGTTTATTTCGTAAAATTATGACAGCGACATCTATACGTTCTTTGGCGACACTAACATTTGAGACTAGACTATAATTCCGAATTCACAAGGACGGTGACTATAAAGACTCTGCTTGTTTTATTTATTTTTGTTCATGAAAATGCGAAAAAATAATTGAAAACAACGTAATTTTAATAGATTTTATTGTTACATACTTCTTTTTTAACAGTTTAGATTCTCTGAATGTAAATAACATTAAGTACTTAAACATTATACTACGATAAGACGATTCGGAACATCAAAAAAGAAAGAGATGGCATTTTATAGTTCATATAGCGCTATTTCTTTCCTATTTTTTGTAAGGAATAGATAATATTGGGAAATCATTCGTACTTTCAATCACTTTAGCAATAATACATTATTTGGTTGACAGGTTTGCCATGGTACGAAAACGAGTAATATTTTCATTGGCTTACAATTATATGGACGTCGGGTCCGCGCTAAAAAGTGTCCGAACTTGTAAGGCGTTAAAATCGTATACAGAGCGTCAAACTCCGCTTTAGTCTTCATTTGTTCGACTGACAGCGCGATACTGCAATGACATTATAATTTAAATTCAACGTTTTACCTTTTTCATATTCCTTTACATGTCACTACGTTTAAATAGGTTGACTTGGGACATTTTTTTCGTGGTTTTTGTATTAGACTCGTCGTCCATTTATTTGTAAGTCAATGAATATTTTAATAAGCTTACTTTAAGCTTACATCGAAATAAGATTGTTTTTGGAAAGATTATGGTAGACCCCAGATTCCAGAACTACAGTAATGATGCTTTAGTACCTATAGTATGTCTCACCGACAAAAGCGAGCAAATATTTTTATTGCATATTCCAGAAGACGAAACTATTTCTTGGGATCTAAATTGCGGATATTTGTTTTTTCAAACAAACCAACGTTACGGGCTTCTTACAGGTCCCATGGTCGCTGTAAAATTTGAATAATTAATTATAAGTTTTTTATATCAAAAACACCTCAAATGCTTGTGGAATTACATCTATTTACCAAGATTAATTGAAATTGGTTAGCGAAAAGTGAGTGAAATGCAATAAATCAAAATCATCCCCCAATTTTGCACCCTTAGAGGTGGAATATTTTCTTCAAATTTGAATGGAACCATAATTGAGGTACCTTTACAAAAAAAAACATCGAAATTGCACACAAAAACACACAAAAAAAGCATTAAAAAAAATTAAGTCGAATGGAGAACCTCCTTTTTTTAATTTCATCTTATATTAAAGGTGCAGAATTGGTGAAAGCGAAGCTGCAGAGCCTTGAACACCGCCGTAAAGTTGCCTGCTTATCGGTATTTTACAGGATATATCACGGAGAGTGTGCGATGGATTTACACGATTTAATTCCGTCTTCCCCTTTCCATCATCGGGGGACCAGACGTAGGCTTGGGTACCACCCCTATGTTGTGGATATTCCAAAGATTCTCACGAACCGTTACGCGTCCACATTTATATGGCGAACGGCTATGGAATGGAATTCCCTGACAACAGACTTGTTCCCTGAACGTTATAACTTAGGCTTTTTCAAGGCTAGAGTGAATAGGCATTATGTAGGTGTGCATGCTCGATCGTAGACCTCATCGTCACTTTCCAGCAGGTGAGATGGAGGTCAAATGCACACTTACATTTCATAAAAAAAAGGTGCGATTAGGCACTTAAAAAATATAGTAGAAAAAACTTATTAAAAATATTTAAATACTGGAAGAAAGTTTATAAGTAGAAGATTCTCCAGGTTCGCACCCACGCATTGTGCCCGGAAGGCTGGCAACATTTCCCCTTTGAATAGCTAATCTTATTATTTGGCGGAAATAACTGCCAGCCTTGTGGTTACCGGAGGCTTTTTAAAGGTCGATCTGACAGCTCGTCCGCCACAGGCAACGCAAAAGACACGAAATTGTAGCGCTCCATTTTTTAAAATCGGTTCAAAAACATACAGAAAATAGTTTCATTGTATATATTACTATTTCAATCGCGAAAATCTAAGAACCTGACATCTTTTACATGTGGTTTAACAGTGGAATAATAATTGGCATTGCTCTAGCCGTCAGTAATATTATTTTTGAAATTAGTAGGTGAACAATGCCATGTTTGTAAACAGTGTTGTATACCTGAGTTGGGAAGTAATTGCAACAATGTTTGTAGACATTGGATTGTGGCGCTACAAAGTATTGTTTTTGGCATTCCATTGTGTCCGATGATCACATCACTTTATTCAGAAATTCCTTATCAGTCATGCGTCATCTTAGTTCTCTCGTGGTTGAAATAAGTAATAACACAACAAGATGGCAGCTCGCTAATGAGTACCCGGCTTATGTGAATAAGGTAAACCAATCATTATTGTATTTTTTTTATGCCAAGTGACGGGACGAACAAGTCGTGCACCTGGTGCTAAGCGACACGCCTGTCAATGACAGTTACAGTGCCATTCAGAGCTTTAAATTGCAAAGATCTGAGGGGCACATAAGTTGAAAAGTCCTATGTGTCTGTAATTTCTCCAGCAACCTTATGGTACAAAACGGAAAAGTATTAATGCTCACATTACCGCTTGGCGGCAGAAATAGCTTAGGTGGCTGAACTGCCGCTTAAATCTTTGTGATAAGATCTTTTTTCACCTCTCTTGTATGAGCTTTCATTCGAATCCGATAGTAAATACTACTTGTTCGTATTAACACTTAGTATCATAAAAAAAATATTAAAAACAACAACTAATGATAAATAAATAAGCACTCTCACACGATTAAATTTGACGAAACAGAGTTTGTTTTATTGTTTAAAACCTCCTAAAACTTGGTCTGTTTGATACCGAGATGAGGCAAGCAATTTTTAAGTCATTGAATTAAAAATAATAATAACGTACTTGCACTCCAACACCGTGGGACGCCGCTGTATATATACACATATCATCGGTATTTTGTAGGAAGGGCGAAACCACCATTTTGAATAATCTCCGTACAGAATACTAAAAAGAACCGACCTCAAAAGCTCGTGGAATTTTTAAACGTAAACGTACACACTCCCTGCACTAGGAAAACCCCGTATCACGGGTGCCATGGACACACACGTCGACAACCACAAATTACACCCAAACTCACGAGAGAAATAAACGTAGGCCATACAAATATTTCTCCCGGCTCGGAAATCGAACCCGATACCTCTTTCCAGTCCAACATGATAACCTTTTGGCCACAGAGGCAGTTTCAATTACATCTGTTTGCCAAGTTTTATTGCAATTGATTACCGGAAAGTGCGCGAAAACGGATTCATCCCCTAGATTGCCACCCTTAGAGATGGAATATTTTCTTCAAACTTAAATGGGACCACTACTGGGGTACCCTCTTTCTAACAAAAAAAAGAATCGCTTCACAAATGAGCCGGAGTTATCGAGTAATATACTATATACATATATATATAACTTAAACTTAATTACAACCAAAATTGAATTGTAAAACGGGATGTAAATATTTTACAACAGTCTTCAAATATGCTTCCCTGAAAAATAATTCCAAATGGCGTTTTCACCTTTTCTACAAAACACCGACGTTATATCCTTACGCCCTTGGATTTCCATTGGGGTAGACAGATTACCGACCGCTACTTAGCACGTTCCTGGCAAACCTCTCTTACTTTCATTCATAAATCTTTTCATACAAGCTTTGTTTTCTCACTGCGCACTCTTGGTAATGGAATAGTTTATATCTCATGTTGACCATCGTGAAATGCGTGACGCTTTCAGAGACCTTGAGTTGACAAGGATTTATGTCATAGCGGGATTTAGTCAAGATTGTTTGAATGAAAGGTGACACTTAACAAACATTGTTCGCTGCTTACTTGTCTTACGATTCTGAAGTAATGTTTATTGAATGGTCATGTGATGGTGTGACCTCCTTACACCGTCATCTTACCTTTTTGTGTCGTATCATTTTTTCTTTTGCTTGTATTTAAATTTTAAATTTGAATTGTTCCATCTTCCTTCGCTTTCTCATTTTGCTTCGTACCAAGGAGACTCTCCGCGATCGCGGTAGCGAAAACATCTACTTTCTTATTTTTGAACCGTTGCCATTTTAAGATATTAATATTGTTGTTGTACTGAATAAATTCCTATAAACCGCACTTTCGTCTTTTCAACTGCTATAACTTGCTAATTAAGACGTATGGAGGCTGCGGGCTCTACGGAGGCT
The DNA here is from genome assembly GCF_003589595.1 of Hyposmocoma kahamanoa. NCBI lineage: Eukaryota > Metazoa > Arthropoda > Insecta > Lepidoptera > Cosmopterigidae > Hyposmocoma > Hyposmocoma kahamanoa. The sequence goes on from NW_020654748.1 coordinate 1,756,455, forward strand.
ATTACTACCCTTGGACCAGGCTACATTACCGCTATCCAGGCTATTTTAGTCTACAGAACGCCACCAGCACCAGCAGCACCACTACAGTCATGTCAAGGGAAAGGAAGTTAGTCGAAACTGGAGAAGTCTAAAATGTATAGTTTTATACACGGAAGAAAAAAACAATGGAAGTACCTTAAACCTCGATTATTATCAGAACCGATGTCGGTAAGACTCACACATTCTGAATTTGAAACACTACAAAATCTTTATATTAATTGGTCGTGCTTTCAAATTTAAAAAGAAATAACTTATTCTGGATTGTTGATATAATTTAAACTTTACCCTGTTGGCATAAAGTTCAATACCATCAATACCTATTATTGCATGTTACAACGTTTTGATATTACTTTGAAATTTCAATCAATGTGCTGCCATCTAACGTTTTTCTGCTGAACGACGACGAATTGGAGTTATTAATTTTAATTCTCCAAAAAAGAAGAGACCATATTGCAGAGTATAAGCTTTACTTTCGTTTCTGATAACAAAAACATTATTTCGATAAACGGTAAATTGACAATTTATTAAAATATGAAATATGATGATATGAAATACCACCACCGATAATATTTTTGGCCCGACTATCATTTTTGCACTCCAAAACAATTTTGATTGATTTTAGAGAATTTGCAAGAAAGCATGACACAACCATACCACACAAAGCGAAAATGGCGGACTGAACTCAGATAGGTCTTTCGAGACCTATAGTTGGCACGCGTCTCACAGTACACAGAACAGTATTTATTGTTCTGTATGTATATATGTATATCGGAAAAAGAAGTAAAAGGGAAGACGTTGAGGGAAACTCCCTTGTCAATAGCGGCACATTTAATTCAAAAAAGGAATCCACATACTGTGTGATATTGTTTATTACAGAATTTGCCTAAAAGGAATTGTATTTAAAACGTTTCTCGTACTCGTGCCTGAAAATTTATTAGGGGCTATCAGGTGAAATAAAAAATCTGACGTTCAAGAAAATGACCGCTAAATTGCACATAGTGCATGGTTACAAAATGGCGTATTATGTATACATTACGGTGTGAAATATTTATAACAATGATTTTGCATGTTTTGTGTGGATAGAACTGCAATCTATAATAACCATTTTGTTAAACGTATTTTAATGCAAATAAAGTTAATTTTACTCGACTGATTTATAATATTTCTATAAAATATATTCCTATCACTTTGAAGGTAATCTACACGAGATTACTTCCTTATTCCAATTTATTTCCGCCTGTATATTTTGGCAGCTCTATATCAAGCCCCTTTGAAGTTTTTGATACAGTGGGCAAAGACATCAAATTGTCAATCCTTTGGCGAAATATTAATGAAGACATAGAAACATGCGTACGAGATTCGAATTGCTGAACACTTTTTAGAAATGATTAATACATGTATGTATTTATAAGAATCGTTATAATTTATTCACGTCACTAGAACATAAAATTCCAGAGCGATTTAATTATTTTTTTTCCATTAAAGTTGGAATGTTTTATGATGTCAAGCGATCGGGAGGAACAAGTCGTGCGCCAGTCCTTGGGCTCAATTTACATCGCCGCGGAATGGAATGGAAGCAAAGTTCTGTAACCATAGCAAAATGTACTTTATGTAAATTGTTTTTAATGAATCTCTTAATTTTTGTATGGGTCTATTTGTACGAAGAAGTAAAATCATATAGGATGAAAAATACTGCGAACGTATCGTATTCCATTGCCATATATATTTTATTTGGATTTGGATTTTTTGTCATCCAAGTAGGTACGCAGAAGTTTTAGTGCAAAGTTTTTATTTCACTATAATTTCAAATCTCGTAAATGGCAAGTTTTGAATATCAACCAGAGTCTTATAGAAGCGTCTTATAGATTACCTTCTTTGTCTAGTTTTTATAGAGATTTCACCTATCGACAACGCTTTGAAGTTATTTGGTATTTCATTTTTTCATGATACCAAATGGCGGCACGTACAAGTCGGGCCTGTCCATAACAGTTGCAGTGGCACTCGCTTTAAATTGCAAACATCTGAGCTTCCAGCGAGCCAGTCGCTAGTGACAAGTCCCATGTGCCTGAAATTTCACCAGCATCTTCAAACCCGGAACGCAATAATGCTTACATTACTGCTCGGTGGCAGAAACAGGTAAAGTGGATAGCACGTCCCTGGATGAACTCTTTCACAAGGAGCTCTACTGCTACTAAATACCTCGAGAATCTCATGTGTTATGCTCATTTTATCGTTTCAATACGTTGAAACGTTCCCCTGTAACGTTGTGAATTTGGGCTTACGATTATTTAGGTTCGTAGGAGTACTCGAAACTCAAATACGAGCCAAAAAACAGATCGCGCGTGTTTCAGAGTCTGGTATCTAGTGTATACCTTACATAATTGATGTGCTGTGCTGATAATTCATTATGCTGTATATATAACTTAGTTACAAAAATTCGCCTTCATTCCTTTACGCAGTAATGAACACGAGTATTGGAGTATCACGTGTCTGAGTACTGCTATTGTCTCAGTTCTGCCAGAATATATGGCGACAAATTGATTCCGTTTGAAACGAACATCGAACGAAGTATGTTTTGACAGTTTTTTTTTTTAAATAAAGCAGAAAAATCTTGCATAAAGTCGCTGTGATGAAAAGCATTGAATAATCGAATGATTGAAGGCTAACCTTCGAGTGTCAATAGGTATTATGATTATAGGGTTTGGTGCCAAGAATTCAGCTATTTAACGCGTCGTTGTTTTGATTAACGTTTTGATTGGCACATAATTAATTCGCTGAAAGGTTGTTGTAATTTTTCATTATTACGCCTATTATAAAGTGTAAGAAACATTTTCATTAAAAATGTTGGGTGGTACTTTCGTATATAAAAAACACGGAGTATCATTTTATTGAACCTCTTTGTAATGCTGAGAAGTTTAAATTTCGAATCTTTTAATTACATTTGTATTGAATTGATATTCACTTATTTTTTGTGAAATTACTCGACTAGTTTGTTATAATTATTAATAAAAAGATCACACTTAGAAATAATTCCTTCGATCCGGCTGGATATTATTTCAACTATTATTCAATAATAATTAATAATTCTGCTGCGGAGAGGAATTTCTGTAGAAGAAAGCACATTTGTTTTATTGGACTTCGTTCGATTTTTAAAATGTTTTGTAATTTTTCTTCGTTCTCTAATTGGGTTTGTATGAACTATTTTACATGAATGAATGAAAGAATGAAATATTCTTTATTGCACATGAGTTTGTTGGTAGGTCAATGCACATAGAAATTTAGGTGTCGCAAATGTCTAATACGAATAGAAGTATTTCAGACGTTTATATTCTATCCCACATTCTATTATTATTATTATTATTGTATGTATATATAAAGCCACAAGTTCTTACTCACTGATAGAAATAGAACGCATACTTCCCGATATGGTGGAAAAAAAATATTTTTACCGTTGAACGCGGATAGGCTCCAAAGTAAAGAATCAAATATGAGAGGACCTGAATATGGAAAATATGAATGAGTGATAAAAAGCGAAATTCAAATAAACAAGATGGCCGCCATACAAATTTCAAAGCCTCCTATCACGGAAACTATCAGAGATAGGTAGGAGGTGCTCGGAAGAATGTCATAAAGGGTAACACTGGTCAACTGTCTGGGTTAAAAAAAATTCAAGACGGCGATTTCAAAATGGCGGCCGAAGAAAAACTTGCTTCGATCCAGCTGAAAATTGGCATGCGAGGGTCTTTAGGAGTCCTTAATCATAATTTGGGGTCAAAAATTTCTTTTCGCCATTTTTTAATATGGCTGCCATATAAGTGTTTTTTTTTTTTCGTTAAAAATAGCTGCCGAAAGAGATATGCTCTGATTCGATTGAAAATTGGCATGTGAAGACCACTACAAATTATAATAATTTGTGCTCAAAATTTGTTTTTCGCTATTTTCAAATATGGCCGTCATAGAAACGTTCGTTGGCGGCAGAAAAAAAATTGCTCTGATCCCTTTGAAAATTGGCATATGGGGGTGCTTGAAAATAATTTGTGATCAAAATTGTATTTTCGCCATTTTTAAATAGGCCATACAAACTCTTTTAGCAGCAAATAAAAATTTGCACTAATTCGATTGAAAATGGCCATGTCGGGGTCTTTGTGAGTGTTTAATAATAATTACCGGTTAATATTTATTTTTCACCATTTTTCTATATGGCTACCACACAAACTTTTTTGGCGATAGATACAAATTTCTTCTAATTCGACTGAAAATGACATGGCATCATAATTTGGGGTAAAAATTTTGTTTCCGCTGTTTTTCCATATAGCCGTAATTTATTTATGTAACTTGCTTTTCTCGAACTGAAAATTAGCACGAAAAGATTTCTATAATTGTTTGATAATAATTAGTGGTCATAATATATTTTTGCAATTTTTAAATATGGCCGCGATTAAAGAGCTATTTAAATTTTTTTAAAACAAAGTTCTAAGTGCCAAGGCTGCAGGCCGAGGTCCGCGGAGGGCGAAGCCCGAAGCGTCCGTACGCCTTCGTATGGAGGTAATTATATACGGAGGCGTAATAGATTACGAGTACAAGATCTCACAAATGTAAAAATGTAAGGCATACTTCCCGATGTAGTGGAAATGAGATACTTATTATAGCGTTGTTGTATCTCAACCATATCTGTTAGATTCCATTTTCTTGAAAGCTATGCCAAGAAGAGAGAGAGAGGGAAGTATTTAGGGGGAAAAAATGCCAAACTACTGCCGAATTTCCTGTACTATAAATTCCAAAACAACGATAATCCAGAATACTCAGACCAAAACCAACTTAGAAATGTTCGTTTCTTAAATTGGCCCAAATCGGGAATCGACCTCCTCATCAAGCACTCATAGTACTAACTGCTGTGCCACCGAAGAGCATGAGCCCGTAAACTGAACCCGACCACACGCCGCAGGCCGAGCCCGACCCCACCGTAGGTGGGGTACAGGGCTTGTATTATATTATATTACTGTGAATGTATATTTCTTTGTATCGTATGAATTCCGGGCTAGTATGAAATAATTTATATAAATTATAAATATATACAAGTGTAATTACTCATTTTCTAGATTACCCTTACAATTGTGACGACGCTGTGGCCCAACGGTTTGCACTACGGGAGCTGGATGGAGAAATAACTTTGCTAAATTATGTAGCTTCAGGTCTGGGTACTCTGGGTTCCCTGGAGTGAATTCGTAGTTCTAGGACAGGGAATAATCTAGTTTGAGTCCAGAAAATTTATGTGGCTATCGGAAAAATATAGTACTCCAAAAAAAATTATAATATGTTTATCAAAAGCAAGCGCGGATAATCATTTCAACTCATTGCGTCATATTCACTATGAGTGTGCACTTAAAGATAAAAAGTATAATAATAATTAATTAAAAGCAGCCTAACATTCCGTACTTTAATCAATGAAGCTACTTGATTATTAGTATTGCAACGAAAGTATCGTAATGGAAACAGATGTTAAAGGTAAATCTTAGCGAAAACGGAAGCGAATGCGGAAGCAAAAGAGTAAACACTATAAAATTTCTACGAAATTGTTCCAAATAAGGCTTGTTTTTGATTTCATAAATACACTTGACACAACATAAAACTGCTCAAAAACGCGCGCTCCGCAACCAAGCAAATTTCCGATTAAAGTTGCGGAAGCAGAAACTGAAACAGATGTGAAAAAGCGTGCACAACTTCTGCAGTTGCAGCAACAGAGATCTGTTGCATCACTATTAATCAATTGAGTAGCGCAATGGGAGAATGGTTCGTATCTCCGTGGCGGCATCTCATCATTCTATTTAAAAGCCAGGCTCTTGGCGGTGAAGTCCCTTCCACACCTCGTGGTTCACGGCCAGCTCCTTGACCTCTTTATAGCTACTCATCTTGACGGTCTTCTTAATTTGTTCGCTATACTTATGCCATTCCTTCTTCCTTTTTTTTTTCTTTCTTCCTTCTTCCTTTGCCATTTAGTCTTCCTCTCTTTCTTTTTCTTTCTATGTTCCCCTGAATTATAACTTTGTAGCATGTACCTTCAAATCGCGCGCTCCGATTAAAGTTCCGTTATGAAAGTTGCGGAAGGAGAAACGGAAACAGACGTGAAAAAGCGTGCAGAACTTCCGCACGGAAGCAGAAGATCTGTTCCAATACTGTTAATCAATTAATTTAAAGATACATGCCGTTACAAAGTTGTAATGTACCCAGAACACCCAGGCTTGAACCTAACTTAGAAGTTTCTTTTCTCCATCCAGCGCCCATAGTGCAAACCGTTAGGTCGGTACTCATAATGATAATTTTGATATAGAAAATGTTGATAACCCCAATGAATACTACGTCTACTCAAAAGACCTTTGACCTCAAAATCAGTCCTTTTTTGGAGAAAGCGGTTAACCGTCCCTTTGGAAAGGAATTGAGATCCGTGGTCTCTGTCTACCCCGGTGGGTGACATACATGATAGAATGTACGAGCGGAATGCACTGTCGGTGCCGTGTCATACATTAAAACAATGGTGCACGATTGTGATGTTTTATAACAACTTGTGATCTTATCGAGTTCTCAGGTTTTCGCGATTGTTACACATCGGAAATAAAACTATTTTCCCGGATTTAATTCGCATATATTTGTTTTTTCAAACAAACCAACGTTTCGGGCCCTTAACAGGCTCCACGGTCGCGGTTGACTCAACCGATTTGATCGAACCGACCAATTTGTGATCTTTTTAAGCATTAGGAAATCGCAGTGATAACTCGGCCTATCACATTTAATTTAATACCAAACTTTGTTTGTTACTACACACACCAAAAGTGTCTAGGGATCAAGTACGTTTAAGAGTATTGCTGCAATTAGTGTTAATTATATTAACTTTTTTGTATCGCTATTGATACTTTTTAGTGAGTTTTAACATTTAGATAAGGAATATTGTTTAAAATTCGATAATAAGAAGAAAATCGATTGTCAATGTGGTTTTGTATAAAAATGAGTTATAGCGTTTTGACAAAATCATTACAATATCTGCATCGGAACCGAAACAATTTACATTATTATGGAGAGACGACATCATTTAACCCGAGAAGTGATGATGCGAGCCGTCGGAATGTTGGAAGCTGGTTCCAGGCAACGTGCTGTGGCTTTCACTCTTAACACTACACAGAGCGTCATAAGTCGCCTCTGGACGCGCTATCGCATGACGGGCAGCGTGGCCGAGCGACATGGAGGACGATCTCGCATCATGACTCGCAGACAGGACCGGTATATCCAAAATACTGCTCGACGGAATCGTACCATGACCGCCATGATGTTGGTTACGAGGCTCCACAGCTCCTCAGGCTTGCTAATAAGCGATCAAACAATCCGAAATCGTTTACGTGAAGTGGGTCTGCGATCCCGAAGGCCGCTCAGAGTTCCACCTATTGCACCCTGCAATCGCAGGACCCGTTTCCGATGGGCTCGCGAACACAGAAACTGGGAGGAAGAAGACTGGCGCTATGTGTGCTTTTCGGATGAATCCCGCTTCGGTATGAGACCGGATACAAGACGTACTCGAGTTTGGAGAACATCTGGACGTCATGAACGTTTGAGATATTGTCAGGAAGTTCATCCATATGGTGGGGGAACAATAATGATATGGGCCGGTATTTGGATCGGCGGAAGAACCGGTCTCATTTGGATCAGGGGTAACCTCAATGCTCAAGTTTACGCAGAGAGGATTGTTTCAGATGTTATCATCCCTTTGCGAGGCCAGTTGGGTGATTCATTTCAACTAATGCATGACAACGCACGTCCACACACGGCTAGAGTCGTAACACGCATTCTTGCCGAAGCTCGTATCAACGTTCTGCCGTGGCCTGCTCAATCGCCAGACCTCAATCCAATTGAGCACGCATGGGATATGCTTCAAAGAAGAGCTGTGCCGAGTATGCATACCGTACATACTCTACAACAATATTTTGACTTGTTACAAAACACATGGGCGGCCATTCCTCAAAGTGATTTTGATGAACTCATCTTAAGCATGCCAAATCGCTGTAATTGTGTGATTCGTGTTAATGGTGGAAATACAGATTATTAATTTTCTTATCTTTACAATAAAAATGAGCAAAATCATCATTTTCGCCATTTTTTTTGTCATTTAATTGACGCCGTTAATTTGAGTTTTTTCCCACAATTTGCAAAAACATCAATTTTAGTTTATTTTAATTAAATATAGGGGTAAGCGGTTAAATAAAACATAAGCATTAAAGTAAGAAGTCGTCCTGGAAGACTGGATTTGGTAAATATTGCTTAAATAATTTTTATTTCAAAAATATTCACTTGATCCCTAGACACTTTTGATGTGTGTATATATATTATTATTATGAAATAATTCGTTCTGGACTTAGTTTAGCCTATTTTCAGGTATTTTTACTCTTTTTATTATTTTTTTTTAATTAGCACATTCTTTAGACAGTATCCATAAGTGTATCTTATATTTTTTTCTAAAACCATTATTTAATAGTAAATATCTAAACCATATTTAATCTAGCAAAACAGTTCTTCCCGCTTCTCCTCCGATGATTTGCATTAAGAACTGATTATTAGTACGACTGTAGTTTATGTTACAAACAGCACTTAACTATTTTCCTTGTTATTAATAATGTCATTGTCCTATATTGCGCTGGGTGGAAGTTCCTCGTATAATATTGGCTGGTTTGCGGTTGAAATTTATGCTATTAACATTAGAAGTTCTATCATGCTTTAAATTCTTGGTAACTATTGTAATTTATTACATTTTCAGTATTTTTAATAAATAAAACTAAATTAGGTCAGGCGAGGACTGTACTGTATATTCATTTTGTTAAAGCCGTAATATGAGTTTTTTTTTAAACATATTCCAAACAGATTTTGTAATTTAAATACATATACAGTGTATAGTTTTGGTGTAAATTATAAACTATTTATTATTATTTTTTAATAATATCAAGTGACGGGACGAACGAATCGTGCGCCTGATGTTAAGCTACACGCCTGTCCGTAACAGTTGCAGTGCCACTCAGAGCTTGAAATTGCAAAGATCTGAGGGGCACTGCCACTGCACCCGACACCCTGAGACATACGTTAACAAGTCCCATGGGGCCTGTAATTTCACCAGCACCTTACCCTTCAAAACCAGAACACAGTAATGCTAACATTACTGCTTGGTGGCAGAAATAGGTATGGTCGCAGTACTTCCCTGGACGAACTCTTTCACAAGGAGCTCTATGCTATATTATTGCGAATAAATAAATAATTGCACATAGATAATATTATATACATTTGTAAAAACTTGCTGCTATTTGTTATTTTTACATCAATCAACTCCCGCTAACGTAATGAAAATTTATCTGAAATTCGTTTTTCGCTATCTCAACTAATTCAAAAGATAATAATGACTCCAAATAGTAGGCGGAATGCTCCGTCCCTTTTTAGCAAAACGATCATAAGCCTGTACCTTATATGACGCCATTAAGGTTCCAACGTCACAAACAAGTACTGCTGTCTCTTTCTAACTTTTAATTTTTCAACAAATTTAAATTTTTTTTTAGCAGTTGACTTGGTTAGTAATCTCAAACATTTTTTTCATTAGATCATACTAACGTTTCCTACAACGAAACTCGCGCCAAAATTCCAAGAATGCCATTCGAACAATTTTTTTAAATTTTCGGTTAACGTCAGTGAATCGTTCAGAATCTACGACTTTTACTTTTACAACAATAAAATTACTATAATATAATGATATTATATTGCGAAAACCTATTATCTGAATTTTTTACAGAACATGACTTAACTATACATATAAGGAATTATGTCGCGTTTTCCTATAAACGCGACATAATTCCTTATGTAAAATGCAAATATTTACATAATTTCGGAATTTTTACCATTTACAGAATTACGATCTGTAATATGGAGGTAAGCAGTCCTCTCGACTTATTACATGCTAAAACTGACTATAAAGTCTATAATATTTTTTTCACACTCCTTAAACTAAACTACTACTACTATTTTAAACTGCCTCTATGGCCGAACGGTTATCATGCTGGAATGCCACGCAGAGGTCCCGGGTTCGATTCCCGAGAGAAATATTTGTACGACCTACATTTATTTCTCTCGTGAGTTTGGGGGTAATTTGTGGTTGTCTATGTCTTGTCCATGATGATTATTATTATTATTACTCGCAACACCGCACTATGGAAACCCTGTATCGCGGTGCCACAGACACACAGACAACCACGAATGACTCCCAAACTCACAAAAGAAATACATGTAGGTTATACATATGGCTAGGTTATACATACGGCCACTGAGGCAGTTAAAATAAAAAAAAACAAATATCTAAAATTACTTGGTCTTGCAACGACTTTTTAGTCGTAGCGCCATCTATGAGAAATCTATTACAGATTTAATTTGTAATTTCACAAAAAAAATTGAATATCAATTCAATAAAAATTTAATTAAATATCTAAAATTTCACTCCCTATTCCCTTCTGCACTAATTCCATACACTTGATTACTTTTATAACAGCCTTGAGTAATTAATAGTACCTAATAGACTCAAGGATCAATAAATCGATTTCCACTCCAATTACTACCATTCTCCACTACCATTCTCAAGGGAGTTATATATATTAGGATAACGTGGGGTATTGAGAGCTCGCGGGTAATGAGAGCGGTGTTAAACTGGACTTTCCCAATGCTCGTATTTGTGCAAACGGCACTCCTATGTCTTCGTTAACGTTCGACAAGGTTCGAGTTCCGTGGGCGCCCCCGTAGAACCCCGCGTATGAGATGATTGTGTGTTTTTCACTCCGCGCTTATAAAATTTGCTAAATTTCATCATCCCAGGTAAGCATTAAAATGCGTAGATACTACATTGTATTTACACTAGTTATGCCACCATATCTATCAAATTTTAGAAGTTATGCTTGAAATCGGAATAAAAATAGAAATGTTTTTACGGTTTTATTCCTTTTTCAATTCGATGTTACGCGGGTAATGAGAGCTATTTGGCTCTCCTTATCCAGTTGCAATATTCATTAAATATTTCTTTAACATTTTCTTGTTTATTTTCATTACTTTTTAACTTATATATTTTATTACTTTAATTTTTTTTTCAGACTGATTATATATAATGGCTCCCATTTCACATGCGGGATTCTTACCGGCTCCCATTTCCCGAACTGTGGGGTAATGAGAACAAATGACATGTTTTAGTTTTTTTTTGTTTTAAACAAATATTTTATTTTAGTTTCATATTTTTTCTGTGATTATTTAGTACACAGATATGTGAAGCGTACCTTCATAAGTAATAAAAATTTAAATTGCATAAATTATGACTTTTATTGTAAATTTTCCTTAATAGGCTCCCGTTCCCCCACGCTCCCCTATGTTATATTTCTGTGGCAGTGGAGCTCCTTGTGAAAGAGTTCGTCCAGGGAAGTATTGTCACCTTACCTATTTCTGCCACCAAGCATGTAAGCTGCTGGTGAAATTACAGGTCCATGGAACTTGTCAACTTGGCTTGTCAGCAGTTGAATAGTATCTTCATGGCTATCCACAGACAGTCTAACAAGCCACCAACCCTTGATCCCTCATGCAGTTGAGGTCTCGAATTTTAATTACTTACAAGCAGTTAGCTTGCAGTTGAAACCGACTTCATGCAGCCGAGATCGACTACAAGCGTTAATGCGTGAAGCCGTTATTAACTTCATGCGACTGCAAACATGTCGTCAATCTGTTAGCAGCCTTACTTTTAGCAGAATATCAAACGTACAAAATCCTGCCATTAAAAAAATGAATAAATAAATACTGTACACACTCATAGCCCCGCAATAGGGAAACTATGTATCGCGGGTGCCAAGGACACGCATATTGAAAACTTTTCTGGTTAAATAAAACTGCAGACACACACTAAACCAATATATTCTTCCCGAAAAACCAATACATTCCGTCGTCCGCCGCCATTCCGGCCACAAAACTACTGACAGTTCTCGAGTGTTGTAGCAATTACCAACTTATTTTATTAATAATTAGAATGAATACGACTACGACTAAAAAGTCGTTGAAAAACCAAGTACAAAGACACCACGCAAGCACATAGGAAAATTCGTGAGGTCCGTTGGTTCGTTCCGTGCTTAGTTGGTATAGCGTCTGACACGGTATGCAAGAAGACGTCGGTTCGAATCCGACCGGATCGAAGGAATTTATTCTGAGTGTTTTTTCTGAGTGTTCGATCTTTGTATTAATAATTATAACTAACTAGTGGAGTAATTTCACAAAAAATCATTGAATATCAATTCAATAAAAATTTAATTAATTAGAATGAATGTTATTATAATCTAATTCCTTATATGTAAATTAATGAAACATTAAAATAACTTCATTCCTATTGCAGATATAACAAAATAAACAGTATTTCATTTATGAAGAACACTAAAACGTAACCATATAATTTACTTAAGAGTCTTGCAACTTTAAAAAATATACTTAAAGTTATCATTCATTGTTATGTAATCTAACAATATAGACAAACACGCGAGAGAAATAAATGTAGGCCATACAAATATTTCTCCCGACCCGGGAATCGAACCAGGGATCTCTGCGTGGCATTCCAGCATGGTAACCGATCGGCCACTGAAACAGTTGAACAATAAAATTCATTATCACTTCAAAAGACGCCGAATAAACAGTTAACAACGGTCACGAGAAATTGCATCGATGTTAACTTCATAACTCATCCCAAGTAAGTCGGTCTAACTGCATCTGTGGTATGTGTGTTATTTCCTTTCTTTACCGCAGTTAACTCGGATTCACAAAAGAAAATGAGCATTGAAAATCCACTATCGTTTTTCCAACATGTGTATCTGTGTATAATGACGTCATTACAAAACTACGAGATTCGTTTAGCTTACCGAAATATTTTGACACACTGATCGAGTTACTCATCACTGAGTCTATTCAACGTCTAAACAAAACATAGTGGAGCTACTAATGGATTTTCCTGGATAGATGGAAAGATTTACGTAAAGTTTTTTCTATACTCCTAATTGTTTCAAAAGTGTGGAAAATTGAGCACTAGAAGATGATGTAAGCGCGTTACTCATCATCGTCAACCCATACGTCCCACTGCTGGGCATGGGTCTCCTCTCAGGCGAAGCAAGTTTCGTCACGAATGTGTTGTGGTGTAAGCACGTTCCTACATTCTGTGTGATCTAGACGGGATCCAGTACAGGTCCTTGTGAAAGAGTTCGTCCAGGGAAGTAATGCCAATTTACCAATTTCAGCCGCCAAGCAGTAATGTAAATTCTAAAATGTAAATTCTCCGCGTCTCTCGTCTCCGACATGCTTCAAATCCTATGCAAACACGACACTGTTTCGCCTTAATGTCCCACCATTATAATGTACTTGTACTAACCTCGATATTAAAGTATTTTTTCCTTGCAATATGTACATATTAAAAAATCTTGTAAATGTGCCCTTGCTCTGCACCTATGCATATAGATACAATAAACAATCACGAAACAACTTTTTCAAATCACATGTTAAAACAATGAATGAAATTAAATGAACGAATGAAAATGTTCTTTCGTTGGAATACTGAACGATGGAATTTCAGAGAGAAATCCAAAATAGTGAAAACAGAAAGACGTACGAAAAATTCTCGAGCCAACACTGTATGAATGGGGATCGGATGTTAACGATGAGTGAGCAATACCAAACGAAATGTACTCACAGAGTTTACTAAACAACTAAATCGATGTACAAAAGGATGCCGGCAACTCCAGAAAAACAATAATAGAATAACAAAATATTTTCCTAAAAAGGCGCCAAAAACAAGTAAACTTAAATTTAGAATTCGCATTCCAATACAAAAAAAAATTGAAATAGAACATTTGTAACGACTGTTATAGTTCGCTACAATGCATGTTTATCGGAAATGTTTCTAAACTTGTCGAAAATTAATTGCAAAAGCTAAAGTTAAATAATTGCGCGTAACTTTTGCTCATCTTTGGAATGTCGCCAAGCAGTTTGGCGTCCACGAATCCTTTCATATTTATAGATTTAGTTTATTTTAGGACATTTTAAAATTAATATCATACAACATTTACTATAACGTAAAGACTTAAGAAACGCACGCATACACCACCTTTTTTTAAAAAATCTGTATTATTTCATAAATGAGATGACCAATAGTACATTTTAATATAATACTACATTTTAAGCCATTTATTAGGGTAGGCAAAGGTTCCACCATACAGCCTCTTCATATATTAGACGAAAGCCAAACAAACGCAACAATAACCCAAATAGATAGGTAGAATAGAAGTGGCCAAGTACTGCATGTAATTAATATTATAAACAGTATTTTTCTTATAAAGATGAACAGATTAGATGATAAAGACGACCCGGTTGCAAGACTTTTAGGCCAATTTAACCAATCAGGAGGCAGTATAGCATTTGAGTAGCGTTGTAATTGATGTTTTAATTAGTAAAAATTTAACGTTCTTTTTTTGAAAGTCATTATAGTTCTGTGTACAGATCTTTAATGAAATTCAGCTCAGTGGCGAGTACCATAGACTACAGAATTTTGATTCAGAACTATAAAGAGCGCCCATAAGATTTCATTTACGAATTATAATTGACAGATTACAGTACAGGAGTAGATACAACATTATCATAATGTAACATTATAATTTTATAATTCAGCAACATTTACAAAAGAAGTTGTATATATGTTGTTGTAATCGTGTAGGCAAATATTTTGATTGAAACGTCTAACGTGTATTGTGTGGGGGTTGACTACGAGAACGAAAACAAATACAATCCCGGCCGCCCATTCAATCATGAGCGCCAATAAAAACATTTAAAATAATGTTTATGGGTGGATGTTACAAAAGTACTTTTATAACGGGTGTTGCTTTTATAACCAAAAGTTATAATGGAAATAGAAACATTTATAACAGATATGTTCTTCATTTAAATTATTTGTAAACTAAATTAAGTATAGTAGGTATTTACAACGGGTGTTACTTTTACAACCAAAAGTTATTATGGAAATTCAAATATTTGTAACTGTGCTCTTAATTAAAATTATTTGTAAATTGAATTAAGCATTTATAACGGGTGTTGCTTTTATAACCAAAAGTAATAGCGGGATTGGAAATATTTGTAACATTTATGTTCCTAATTTAATTTGTATGTAAAAATAAAATTTGCACAGGAATTTAGTAAGGACATCCTCTCTGCAAATTCCACTGTTAAACACAGTGGATCGATAATTTTTTTTGATGTTGCTCACACTTATAATTCACACTTTGAGTTTGAAACATTTATGACACTTTTTACTCATACAATACGATTCTCTTTGGCCTGTCTAAGAAATTCATTCTCCAACTTTTTTTTATATATAATATCAAGTGACAGGACGACCGGGTCGTGCGCGTGATGGTAAGCGACACGCCTGTCCATAACAGTTGCAGTGCCACACAGAGCTTTCAATTCCAAATATCCGAAGGACACTGCTGCAGCGCCCATCACCCTGAGACATAAGTTGACAAGTCCCATGTGCTTGTAATTTCATCAGCACCCTTACCCTTCAAAACCGGAACGCACTAATGCTAACATTACTGCTTGGTGGCAGAAATAGGTAAGGTGGCAGTACTTTCCTGGACGAACTCTTTCATAACGAGGTCTACTCTTACTAAAATGTAGCTTTATTGTTAGTACAGTAGGATACATGATGACACGGTTTCGCAATTCAGAACTCTTCGATATTTTAACTGAATCGTACGGTCGGATATCGTTTTCGAATCGAAGAGCGCTTTCCTAGCTATTCAGAACATTCGAATTAAACGTTCTATTCGGGTTCGGATACGATATCGTTATCCAACAGCGTTGAAAGGGTTGTAACCCTAACTAGCCGTGAACAGGTTCACGGCAATGAAACGGGAAACTTCCGGTCCACAAAATGTATTAAAGAAGTAAAGTTAAAGAAAGGGCTGTAACAATAAAAAGATAAATGTAAAAAAAAACAGGTACAACAATAACGGCACTTACCCCTAAATGGGCCGGGTAACTGAATTGCAGATATAGGTACATGAAGGCTGTAGATTGTTATAAATTATTACACATGATTTAGCTTATTTAATGATTATAAACGTAGTAAAGCTCGAAAATTAGCGATTATACGCGATGGAATTTGAAACAGCTCCGACTGTTGTGGCGGTCGAGCAGGGAGTGACCGTGGTACGAAAACAAAATGAGAAAGTGAAGGAAGATGGAACAATTCAAATTTTAAAATTTAAATACATGTAAAATAAAAAATGATAGGATACAAGCGGAGAGAGGCGATACAAAAAGGTGAGATGACGGTGTAAAGAGGTCACACCGTCACAGCGTTTACGAAGATAGTCGGTGATGGATTATAAGAAAAATGAATATACTCTTATATACATTTTTAAGAATAATGGCCCAAATTATAGGAACGCCTTAGTCTTGCATTACAATAAATTAACAAAATTGAACAAAATCTAGACTTTACTCCAAATAATAAGAGATTTCCATATTACATTGTTGCTTTGTAAACAATAGGATGTTCGGTAACTTTCATTCGATAACTTTACTGTGTTCTGAATAACGTTTGTAACTTTTGCTGGTCGAGAAGCTCGAGACATCGTAGGGTGTGACGTCATTTCGGTTCAGCTTCGAATTCGGGTGTTGTTAATAAAAATGAAAAAAAATCGTGGGATATCAAATCGAATCGGTCGACGACTAAGTTATCGTGAGGTAAGGTATCCCGGAGTTATGGCTGCTTTGGTACTCATGATACAGCGAATTCACTAGTTTGAGCAGTAGATGTGATTGTCTGGGATCTCCTCCAGTATCTACCATTTCCTACTGATAATTGGATATTCTGTGGTCGGTGGAATTGAATTGGAGTTGGATTGTTGTGGCCTTTTTGGTGCCGGCTTGCTACAAGTAAGAAAATTGGAAATAAAAAAAAATTAGGCGTATTGTGACCATAGGTCCCAAATAGGAACGGAAACGGGATCGGGAACCGGATGGGAACGGGCAAAATATCGTCGATGATGATATTTTTCACGTCCAATCCCGTTCCCGTCGCGTATGCTTTATATGTAATAATATAAAGTGTTATGTTATGGTGTTATGGAACATAATAACAGTTGTAATGTAATAAATAGGGTATAATATAATTTAGTAGATACAACTATTAGTAGTAGATAGTTTTGAATATAATATTAATGTGATAATTTGGTCTACACTATTGCATTAGGTTAGTCCTGTAATGTTAGTTGCTAGCTTATGGGTGTAAAATAAAAACAAATATACTATGTTTTTATTCATATGTAACGATATTATCAAATACATTCTGTTACGAATGCTGCGATCTATAGATTCATTTTTAACATTACCAAATAGTAGTACATCTTCAAATAATATAAGGTTATTGGGTCGTAAAAACAATCATCCTTTACGTCAAAGCTGATTCTGTGAAATTCTATTCTTAATTTACAATCGTTATTTGCCCAGTCGCGGTTGAATTTGACCGCGAAATTAAACTCGCGAGTTTATTTACTTTATTCGCGATTGCGGCTATGGATTAATTATCAACACCCCGTAGATTGGACGCTCGCCAGTATTGGTCCATTTTATTGTCAGATTTTTTTAATGCATTAATTACTTATTTGAAGTATTATTTTATGTTTTTGCATTATTGGATTATTAGATTTTTAGTGTATTAACGGGAATCGTAAGAAATTGTTAGAAAATTACGGAAAAACTGGTAGTTAACAGAGTCATGAGTGATAGCTAAGTATAGGCGGCGCCTCCAGTGAGGAAAAAAGAAACTATATTATAAACTCTATTTCGCAAGCATAGTTAAAAAAATGCAAAAGAAAAAATAAAATATGGCGTCTACAAGGGACTATGGAAGTACATATCCCTCGCGGATACTCTTCCATAGCCTATAATGGTCTAATACATCAAACATTAACAAACCTGTGCGTGTTTATGAACCTAAATAAAAACTACAATTAAATACAATTAAAAATCTCAAATATTCAAGAAGAAACAATGTAAATGGCAAGAAAAGATTTTTTTAAATCTAAATACGTATATTTCTTTTTTCAAGCTAGCCAACGTTTCGGACTTTTTACAGGTCCCATGTGACAGTACTACTTATTAATATTTTTATTTTTATTTCTAATTTCTTTACAATTAACAAATTTAAATTAGTACAAAAATAAACAAAGGAAATTGGAATATTCGTTGGTAAATAAACTGCCTCCGTGGCCGAACGGATACCACGCCGCCGGACTGCCACGCAGAGGTCCCAGGTTCGATTCCCGGGCCGGGAGAAATGTTTGTATGGCTTACATTTATTTCTCTCGTAAGTTTGGGTGTAATTTGTGGTTGTCTATGTGTGTGTCCATGGCACCCGCGACACAGGGTTTCCCTAGTGCGGGGCTATGTTGAGTGTGCGCGTTATTTATTATTTATTTAATTATTTAAATTAAAAATAAGGATTTATAAATTAATAACTATTGTAACTATGGTTTGCATTAATATTACACTTAATTGGATCTCAGTCAGTCGTGAACTTAAGACCAGTAAACCTGACTTGAACCCATATAACATTTCAGATATTGTAGAATATCACCCTGAATAAGGAATTTAAAATAAAGAATACGCAAAGTCGAGAGGCACTATTGACACAAACATTTCCACCTGTCAATCAAAACTTAAAAAAAAAATCTAGTCACATACAATGTTAAGGATTAAGAGAAACAGCATAAACAAAGAGGTCATTGACTCGGCGCTTGCGCACTTAGCATACCAATTAGGCTAAGACTTGTGAAAGGACATGTCCGCTTGTCATTTCTTACAAGAGATTTGCATTTAAAGACTTGAGTAATTTTAAGATTTATTTATTTACACAATACGTCACCGATTCTTTAAATATGAAGAACAATTAAAATATATTTTAAATTACTTGAAGTCATTTTATTCAAAGTCAAAATCAATAATCTTTATTGCATAGGCAAGCAAATTACACTTGAAATTGCCATATTGATTAAACTCTGCTAATCATTCGTAAGGCAGATTCCCTTGAGAAGAATGAGCAAGAAACTCTAGAGGTTGCTCTTTGTAAATATATATTTGAATACATTTTCATCATTACTAATATTTAATTTAAACATCTTAGATCGAGACGACCTGGAAGAGCTAAACGGGTCCTTACAACGGATTTTTGTCACTCAAGTACCTATGCAGAAGCTGTATCCTATACATTGCCCCTTAAATGAATTTGAGACTTTGTGAAGACGATTGTCAAGAACAGCTAGTTTATTTATTATTGATTAAACTATCATTCTTGTAAGAGATTCCCCTGAAAAGAATAAGTCGGAAACTCTAGCGATTGCTCATAGACATTTGTTTATATTTCCAATATTAATTCGAATATCATAAATAGAAACGACTGTAAGAGCCCATCCACACGGCGTATTTTAAACGCGACTCAAACACGATACAGTCGCAGCGAGTAAACCTTTGCACACGTTCACAAATTCGGTGCGTGTATACGCGCTGCAGACGCGCTTCGCGCAAGTTACCTAAAGTTGCCTACATAACATTGTGCAATAACAACGGGATTTACCTATTTATAATTAAATTGACTTTAATATAATAATCACTTAAAATTTCAATTTATAATATGTTTATATTATCTTCCGTATTTATTTAGTTTCGAAATTATTATTTGTTTAATTTATACAACATGAAAATGGTGTCAGCTGGCTGGTTATCGTATCCGCGGCACTCTTTAGGTTATAACTGAAAATCAGCGGTTTGCTCCTGAGTAAACGCCGACGCTGAGCCATGGCTTTTTTGCACTGCTACAGCACATGTGTGCTGAAAAAGCAGATTCACGCGCGAGAACCACGTTCGTAGATAAAGATAAAACGTTTATTTGGATCTACATATACACACACATAACAGAAAAATATGTAATACAATAAAAGAAAAAAAAAACAGCAGAGTCGCAGCACTGCCGAACACCCAGTTATGATAACGATATATGTAGATCCAAATAAACGTTTTATCTTTATCTACGAACGTGGTTCTCGCGCGTGAATCTGCTTTTTCAGTATCCATGGCGCCGTAAACGCGCGTTCGTGATACGCGCATTGTCGGCGCGTACAAAATACGCCGTGTGTGTGATAAACGGGTGACTACCATGGATTTTTTGTCATCCAAGTACGCAGTAGTTTTAGTGTAAAGTTTTTATTTCACTACCATTGTAAACCTCGTAAATGGCAAATTTTGAATACCAAACAGAGTCTTATAATAGAAGCGTACAATCTGCCATCTTTCTCTAGTTTTTTATAGAGATTTAACCTATCGACAATGCTTTGAAGTTGTTTTTGAATTTTTTTTTTATGATTCCAAGTGACGGGACGATCTACTCGTGCGCCTGATGATCCATAACAGTTGCATTGCCACTCAGAACTTTAAATTTGCGCCCGTCACGCTGAGACGTAAGATGACAAGTCCCATGTGCCTGTTATTTCACCAGCACCATTGCCTTCCAAAACCTAAACGCGGTAATGCTTACATTACTGCTTGGCGGCAGAAATAGGTATGGTGTCCCTGGACGATGAGCATGTCACTTACCAGGCGCATGACTTGGTACCTGTCATAAAAAAAACTTGTTACATTAGCTTTATAAACAATATGTTTCCTCTTACGGATTTAAATTTACTGAAATAAACTACGTAATAAAGAAGAATTCATTTAACCTAATACCCACAGTTTGTTGATTCCATGCACTGAGCTCATAAATTCCAGAAAAAAATAACCCTTCTAAATATATTTACGTTGGCATCGACGAAGGCCGAGGTGTGCCAACGTCAAGCATTCACTTATTAAATGATATCAGCCAAGATACGAGAATTGAAAGCACGTGTGTTCATGAAATTGGCTCTTTTTACAATGGAAAAGGGTCTAAATTGGTGTTAACGGTAACTGGTACACAGAAAAAAAAGAATACTACTAATAAGAAAGAGCAGTTTCTCAAAATATTTGCCCATTCTGAAAAAATATTTATTAAAAGTAATAAAATATTGTCATTACAAAAATACTGCTTATCTTTTTCTAATACAATTTTACTCTTAAATTTATTCTAAATTTTAGACAAATTCCTTCACTTCAAGATTTTATTTCATTTCTAATCAATTAATTGGACATGACTTACATCATGAAATTTTACATCAAATTTAAATAATCTTAAATGAATTCAAAATTTCTTGGGTGTATTTAAAAAAAATACGAGTATATCCTTAACCAAAAAAGGAAGTAGTTTGCTATTCAGATTAATATTCTAAATTCTAAAGTATATTCTTAAAGCAACATTTCGTTGCGTTTTCATAGTCAATGTTGCCGTGACATGTCGCCGAAGGCGCACGCGGTAACGATTACTTTTACTTGTGCTTGTAATCATAAACAGTCATTTAGCCAAAGAAACAATACGTAGTATCTCTAGTTTGTTAGTCTGTTATTTGTAGTCATATTTTAAGAAATTTGGTTTCAGCATGAAATCGAACTACACTTGTAACAAGTACAACTTCAACATGCAATTAGTTCCATCGCGCCACTGCTAGATGGCATTAGTTGTACTCTGAAACGCGCTATCGTTTTGTTAACTTCATTAGTAAATAATAAAGTCATCTTATATATTTTAAATTGTTAGTGCTTTCTGCCGCTGTAGCATTTATATAACATTAAACGGTATTCGAGTATATGAGAAGATTCCGTCCTATTTCTGCTACTTTAAGGTTTGGCACAGAACTGTGTATTAGAGATGGGTCGTCGACGCGTTTTCCGTTAACGAAACGCAACCGTCCATCGTCGACGATCAACTAGTTAAATTTGTCGACTAGTCAATTTTTCAACTTAAGTTGATTTTCGATCGTAAGACGAGTTTAACTGAATCAACTAAAGTAGCTTTTGAGAATATGAACTATAGTTTTGGAAATTAATTCATTTCCAATGTTTAACATGAGCGCGGCTATCGACGCTTTTAACATACTGCAATAGAGTTTAATTGCGATAGATTCAAGGGCATTGCGTCACAACGGGCGCAACGTCTCTCTCTCGTTCTAGCGAATTAACTACACCGTCATCCTTTTTGTATATTGAATGCACTATTGCAATAATAAATAGCATAACAGACTTATCTTACTTCATCGCACATATTCAAACATCAACTTACACTTACAGAATTTAAAGTTCAAAATAATTTGTCTATGTAATTCTATGTATAATTCGACTAAGTCTGCACGTCGTGTCGTGCCGCAGAGCGTTGATTAACGCGAGGACTCTCCGTTTAACCGTCTACGAATTCTACTAGTTAACCGAAGAACGGTAGATCGTAGAAACGTCTATTGGACGTGAACAGTTGATTCGACTAGTTCTTCCATTCAACGCCCGCCTCTACTGTGTACTCTCACGCTATTGAGACATACTATTGTGTCCATAACCATGTAAATGTACGCTTTTTGATATTAGAAAACATATAAATCTTCAGTCAAATAATTAAGTACCTCTCAATTTTTCATTCTTTTTATTTTTCAAGTCAAAATCGGACATTTCTAATAACTAATAAATATTTTGTTGAATCTAGAGTGGCTTTGTGACTTGAAGTAACTTAATTTGGTCTTGGATTAAATATTTCTGTCTTATAACTAAAATACTCTTTTGAGACGTTTTTTTACTATTATCAAGTAATTATTCTTTAGCGTTTATGAGGAGAGGATCGTTCTGTTGGATTTAATAAATTTGTTTTCATAAAAAGAATTTTGTCTTTTTCTAAGTAATCTGTTCTTACCGTGTGGTAAGTGATTTGTTGTTGTTTTCACGAAAAAGCATTGAAAAGAGTTATTTACACGTTATTGATGTAAAAGCATTGATATTAAGTCTTAAAGATGAATGCCCAACGGTATAAGAGCGTTGTGGTATGAAAGATGATGTAGTAACAAGGATAGAGAGAGGGTTTGCGGTATAAAAATTCTATTAATATCGGCAATACCCCCAAATAATTCGTTCGTTCGGAATTCGTTCGTTCAAAAAATTCGTTTAACACTAGAGTACACGCGCCTAAAAATACTCCTGCAATGCTCGCGCGGGGTACATATGTAGCCCATTTTGAAACCATAATATTTATTAAAAATGAGGAAAAAAAATAAAACACTGTTTTTAATCAGCAATAACATTTATTTTTCTTAAATTTACATATCAAAATAACAAAAAATAGTCTTTGTCTTCTTTATTATAAACGTAATCATAAACTTCTAATATTTTACTTAAATTTGGACGGCATGAGATCAATTACTCTTATCTTTTATTTGGCAAGTGAAATGTATGAACTAATTAAGTTTTTATAATTTTTTTAAATTGGTTATGTAAATAAAAAATACTAAAATACTAGTTCTCTATGCATTCTGGGCACACAGATACCTGATGTTCACTGCAAATGCGTCTCGAACATTTGGTGCAATGCTTGCGCGTGCTACGGTCTCGAGCTCTGCTACAAAAAGAACATCGTCCAACTCCACCACGAACAGGCATATTCTGCCGCGGAGCCAGTTCTGAAAGTCCCAGGAGTAGTCTGCCTTTCAATTGTATGGCTCTAGGAATATTTTTCAGACATATGCGGCGCTCAATGGAAGGTCGTACGAGTTCAAAACTGACGTCTTGGAGGTATTTGCGGCGAACCACTTTGATATCCGGATTATTTATCTGATATATTACAAGACCGTTTATTCCAGCCATGTTGACAAAATTGAAAAATAATGTGAGAGGCCATCGACGACTATTACGTGATACATCATATTGTCTGCACATTCTGTCAAAAATATCAACTCCGCATTTTGTTTGATTGTAGAAGGTAATGATTTCAGGTTTTTTTGAATCGCCACTATCTGAATCTATTTTATTGTCATTGTGGAGTGTGGAAAGTAGTAGAACAACCCTCTTAGCTTTTGGTACGTAGCTGACCAGTGTACAATCGGGTTGAAAACCAAAGGTGGAGTTGTGAATTTCCTTATTTGTAGTAATTTTGAACTGATCAGGTATCTCTGGTTTATTTTTTTTTAGTGTACCGACAGAAGTTATTTTTTGGGTCAGTAATTCTTTGCACACAGGTACACTGGTAAACCAGTTATCCATGGTAACATTGCATCCTAATCCATACAAAGGATTTAGTACTCTATGTATGATGTCTGGTACCTTATTGGAGGTTCGAAAGGGGCCTTCTGGTTGCAAACCTGCATAAATTTCAAAGTTGTATACATATGGGTATTTGACATCCACAACCATTATAATCTTTATACCAAACTTTGCAGGCTTGTTTGGCATATATTGCACAAATCCACAGCGTCCCTTGAAAGCTACAAGCTGTTCATCAATGGTCAGATTTCCACTTGGCGAATAGTACTTTTTACAGTTTTGTAGCATGATAGTTGTAAGCTGACGTATAGCTGCTAGTCGGTCAACTTGTTGACGAATCTGTCTATCTGTAACGTTATCGAATCGAAGAACGCGTAGCAGAAAGCGAAATCTGTTCTCTGACATAGTGGTATACACCATTTCAATTCCAGTACCTTTGGAATTATCCCAAATATCTTTGAGATTCCTTCGCCCAGCTCGACATGTACCAATCACAATTAATATTCCAATAAATGCTTTTATTTCTATTATATCAGTTGTATTGGCGTCTCTGTCTCTCTGATATCTGGTTTTAATTGTATTTATGAAAACATTTGTAGATTCAACAAGAATATTTAAAATATCCTCATTAAAAAAAAGAAAAAAAGATTGGAGGGCTGTTTTTGCATCCCTTGCTATGCCTATTGGGCCTGGTGGACGAGACATAATATTATATGATCGTGTTCTTGTAGGTGGTGGTGGAAACTTACTCCATTTCGTACCATTACGAGACTGATAACGGGCTAAAGCTGACAGTGGCAAATCATCTTCGGACGTGGAGTCATTTTGTTCTCGTTCTTCTTCGGCATCTTGTTCGCTCTCGGAATCATGACACACAGTTGGCTCACCCAGAACCTCACAATCTATTTCCACTTCCTCTTCTTCTTCATTTTCGCTGGAACGGCAGCTTTCTTCCTCGTCCTCCATTAACCATCTTTGAATACGTAATTCGTCAGCGTTTGACGCCATGGTAATCTAAAAAAATTGAATGTAATTTGACAATTATCTATAAAAAAATATCCTTAAAGTGTAAATACATCAAAATCTAATTATAAATACATTATTCTGACATAAAAACTATAAATATCTTGTATTTACCTCAAACAATGAATGATGTTTACTGAAAATAAAAGTTCCGATAATGCTCGCGCGGGCTACATACGTAGCCCAACAAAATTCACAGACGATTTGCTGAGGCGTCCGTGTGCCGCGGGGATCGGGACGCTACTGGCAGGAGCGCAGACAATCGAGCGAGGAATACGTGAGATGGCAATACTATACGACGAAACGTTTAGGAAATAATTGTAATCAAACCACGCTGGGCTACGTATGTAGCCCGCGCGAGTACTCTAGTGTTAATGGTCGGAACAGTGAGTCAGCCTCACAAATGATTAACTTCGTTTACAGATTAGAATAATATCGTTTTTGCTATTGTGTTATTTTTAACCGACTTAAAAAAAGGAGGAGGTGTTCAATTCAACTGCATTTTTTGTGTGTACATTACGCGATTCCTTGTGATCAGATTTTGTTGATTCCTTTTTTGTTGGAAAGAGGGTACCTCCGTATTGGTCCCATTGAAATTTGGAAAAAATATTCCATCTTTAAGGGTGGCAAACCAGGGTAACCGATTGTAATAATAAACTTTGGCAAATAGGTGTAATTCCAGGAACTTATCAGGTCGCTTCTTTTTTATGAAAAAGTTAAATATATTTTAAAACTTAATTACTAACACACTTACTATTTCTCTATCTTTGAATTACTCAATAAAATAAATATTGCAGTTATTTACCTATACGGCTCAGTCCAGAATTTCACGTTTATGTTGAAATTCAGATATTTGTATTAAAAATGCCTTTATTAAAATATATTTACGGGGACAAGCTAGCTAGCTATTATAGCTACGGATCGAAAGAATTTTTCTTTGTCGTTTTTTGATTTATCTATCAATAACAATAACAAACTATTAGAATAAGCATAATATTCAATAAAAATAAAAATAAAATATTGCTATCTATAATGTAGTTCGAAAGAATGTTTGAATAATAAAAACGATCATGTTTTTGTTAAATAATATAATGATTTGTGTTTGTGTGAAAATTGTAATATTTTTAATTTGTTACGCAAACACATATTTTTAATTTGTAACGAAAAAAGTCACCATAATCACAAGTCACGTAGAGCTCCTTGTGAAAGAGTTCGTCCAGGGAAGTACTGCCACCTTAGAATATTAACGCATAGAATGATAGTTTCATATCAAACGAACTGTCACAAGTGAGGCAAAAATCAAATTCATGTAGGCTAGTTTTAGTAGTAGGTTAATTTTCGGTTTTAGTGAATATTTATATCAAAATACAAGTTGAAACGCGTTACTTCCTTGTGGAATGTGATTTTAGTATCTATTTTATGTTTGTCTGACGTATTTTTACACTCATTTACCGCACATTTCGTCATTTTAGCTAAAATTCTTGAGCTGTTCGCGATGCAAGTTGACCTTGAGCACTGACGGCCCGCCCGCTCGTGTAGGCCTTTTGGGAGCGCTTCAATTTGCCTCACTTATCGTGTGCGGACTAGGTTTCTATGCGTTATTATTCTAAGACTGCCGCCTTATCTATTTCTGTCGCCAAGCAGTAATCTGAGCATTACTGAGTTCCCGTTTTGAAGGTAATGGTGCTGGTCAATTTACAGGCACATGAGACTTCCCAACTTTACGTCTCATGAGGTAGTGGCAGTGACTCTCAGATCTTTGCGATTAAAACTCTGAGTGGCAGTGCATCTGTTATGAATAGACGTGTAAAATGTAAACGCGTGGAAACTTTAAGACCTGTAATGTAGTTATTGGGCATAATCCATCATGCCTGGACAATACTGGTCTCAAAAGAGACGTTTTCGTCCTTTTTTATTATTGACGAGTTTCTCCTGTAGAAGGTTCAATAGCGACAAGTAGAATTTTCACGTTCGAGGCTGCTGCTTGAAACATAGAAGTGATACTGTGGACGAACGAGTTGCGCAAAATATTGTTGCCACGGCTGCTTTCTTATATCACTAACGCCACCTCAAAAATATATCCCGATGCCGGCACTTCACATGGCTACTTGTATTCATATTTGACGTAAACATGCAGACACCAACAAATATGGCCATCTACACATGGGGCCAAATAAGGTGTTAAAATCGTTTGGACGGTTTACTTACCTATTTGCCGATTTGTCTCCTTTGATGTGCGTCGAGTTTGGTGATTGCTGTGTCGAATAGGCAAACAAGGCAAACACTTTGTCACACATGTCATCGACGCATGGTGATTGTTTGGCAAATATATCAAGTACGCAAATACAAAAAAACCTCGTGAAGTGCCACTATCAGGATTCTTTCGCTGTCCGTTCAATAAATCAGACTATAAATGAATAAACTATCTGTGGTCTCATCTGACACTAAGTAGATGTACACTGTGTACAGACTTAGGTTTACATTCATACAAATTTACCGTATGCAAACTCATATTGAATACAATAGTCAATATTGCTCATCTACATGGCGATCGGTGAGCAGAGCTAAAAATAGCAAAGACTCGCATCGTGACGACCGCTTATCCCTAACAATAAGACAATATCGAGGATTACTGTGTGATGCTGGGTTCAAAGACTTGCTGTCACAAGTTTACTGAGTCGTTCGAATATTCATTTAAGTGTATAATGTCACATACGTGTAGGTATATGAATAGTGAAGATAAGAGAAAGAAAACGTCAGGGATGGTATTGGAACTTCGCGACCGCGCTTTTACTAATGTGAAATCTTCTGACTAATAATTCTAACTTTTTCATTGAAAAAAAAAACTTAACTCAAAAGTTTGCTTATTCTATAATTAATATATTCTTCCTGAAAACAATTATATATTTTTTTATTGCCGCCATTAGAGATCTGAGCTCTTGACAGTTTTTGTGCTTAGTAATAATTAACAACTAATTTTATTAATCGTCAGAATAAATGTTATTATAATCATATTACTTATACGTAAATTAATGAGACGTTAAAAGAACTAATAATAGTAATAATGATAACGTTTATTCCTCCACAAAAATACGTACATATAGTTCTTAGTAATTTAAAATACATGCAATAACTTATTTTTGGGAGCTGGTGCTTGTTAAAGACTTAACGCCTGTACTACAAGTCACCAGGCTCTCACCCTTGGAAATGACACATGACAATCTTAAGGTATTACTAAATAGGGAAAACATTTAATACAACAAAAAATACATTTGACATTATTGAACTATATACACCTAAAAGATCAAACTTAAATTAAAATTAAATTTAAAAACTTTTTTGCACGTAAAAGATATTTGATTATGGCTGCGTGTTGTATTATGTGTGTGTGTGCGCGCGTGTGCGTAGTTACAGATATATATATATATATATACATATACATGTAGAGATCCTGCTCTACCCAAAGCTCCAAAAATAAATAAACAAATAGGTCCTTGAGATGACTCAATTGCAAAATTACATATTTAATATTTAATTACCGATGTCATTTGATTCCGTTTCTTTTGTAATTAGATGTTTTGCCGCTTTTCCCTACACCACCAAATGAAACAGCACGTTGTTAGAGATATTTATCTTTATTACAATAAATACAGAATATTTTTGGAATATACGGAGACGGACGCACAGGTCAGTTGTTGGCGCTTCTATATTTCAGTGCAAACGAGAGTTGATATTTATAAGTGATGTATCACTGATGAGGTACCAGGAATATATGGCCCTTTATTATTACTCGATGTTATATTATTATACTATACTAATATTTTAAGAATACAAATTAAATATATGTATATAATTTCCATTTGAAATGCTTTGTTATAGGAAAAAATTTTGCGGATCTAGCGTAAATAAAATATCGTAAATGGTCACGGCTGACTGGTTTGTTTGAAAAAACAAATATTATGCGATATAAATCCGAAAAAAAAATAGTTTTATTTCCTATGTGTAACAATTGCGTTAACCTAAGAACTCGGTATGCTTTTGTTACGTCATAGAATAATTAACATAGTATGACAGGAACTGGTGAGTTAAAGTCACAAGCCATCCACGACGAATGAATGTTCGTATAACAATGCTTCTGCGCAGATTGAGAAGATCCTGCCGCATACGAGCATATTAAGGAATGTATTACAAATACGAATACATTTGTTAATAAAAATGTTGTTGGTGGCACTTTTGTGCAATAGTCAGAAAATAATCTAAAGTGTAATTATGATTTCTACAAGCATCGAATAACCACAAAGAAACACTCCTTTCGATTCGTTTGCCAATTAAGCTACAGATCGAAGGAATTTTTCATTGTCTTGGTTCGATATATGTATCAATAATAAATTAATAATAACAAACTTGTAGAGCATTTTCACAAAAAGAAATAATGTCATGGCAGAAAAAACATAATGATATTCAATAAAAATAAA
The DNA here is from genome assembly GCF_003589595.1 of Hyposmocoma kahamanoa. NCBI lineage: Eukaryota > Metazoa > Arthropoda > Insecta > Lepidoptera > Cosmopterigidae > Hyposmocoma > Hyposmocoma kahamanoa. Next base: position 1,786,274 of record NW_020654748.1, read on the forward strand.
ATATTGCAATTTAAAATGTAGTTCCAAAGAATGTTTGAATAATAAAAACGATCATGTTTTTGAAATGAAAATATAATAATTTGTATTTTTAAATCAATAAATAAAATCTCAAAGTTGTATTATTTTTAATTTATACGTGTCTTTTATTATTTTGTATTTTTTCGTCACTTAATATTTTTTTATCTGAAAACTATACAAAGTCTGTAGAATTCTCGCATATAACAAGTGCACCTTTTACCTGTCAATGACGTCAGTGACGTGTTCTGAGTTGACATGTGCCGTTTGCTAGGCATTTTTGTTTCATATTCAAAGAATTTTTAAGGGCTTGTACATAATAAAAATAAAACAATATTTTTAACTGACTTTGTGAACTGATTTTGATGATTCTTTTTTTATTGAAAAGAAGGTACCTCAGTTTTGGTCCCATTTAAATTTGAAGAAAATCTACCTATTCCACACATTGACTTACAAATAAATGGACGACGCGTCTAATACAAAAACCACGAAAAAAATGTCCCAAGTCAACCTATTTAAACGTAGTGACATGTAAAGGAATATGAAAAAGCTAAAACGTTGAATTTAAATAGTAATGTCATCGCAGTACTGTCTTATTTTGCTTGCTTCGCTGTCAATCGAACAAACGAAGACTAAAGCGTGAATGACGCTCTGTATACGATTTTGATGCCCTATAAGTTCGGACACTTTTTAGCGCGAACCCGACGTCCATATAATTGTAAGTCAATGATTCCACATCTAAAGGTGACAAACTAGGGGATGAATCCGGTATCGCGCACTTTTTAAAACTTGGCAAAACGACGTAACTCCAATAAAAAAGGCGATAAGCAAATTTTTGATCGTTATAATTATTCTAAGTAGTATACACTAGTTAGTTTTAAATACTTTCTGAAAAGTTGATCGATTGCCTTATGTCAAAATTCAACGTTACAGTAGACATACCTCATTGGATTAAAAAAGAACTGCTGCTCATTTGACGTCGGTGACGGCAGGTGGCGCTGTGCGCCTGCAAACACTGCTCTGAAACCAGCTTTATTACCACCGTCACATGTCACTATTCTATGTACTCGTAAATACGATCTTAATTTATAGCTCACCGATATCGTATTATGATATCCCTCCCCGTGGTTGACAAGCTTTGGAACCCATAATCATTTTCATTCAATCCTTTTTATATGTTGTAACTCAAAATATGTGAAATTCAATATTATACTATTGCTGAACGCATGATTTGATTCTCTTCACGTCAATAATACCTTCGTTAAAATATTGTAAGAAACAGTTGAAAATTAGCCATTTAACTCAAGATGAGGAAACTTTGTGTGGAATATTAAATTATTTTGTCCCCTTTTATTTTTAAATAAGTATATTTGGCTAGTAGGAAATTGTTTAGGCGTCTATAATAAACTTTAAGCTATACATGAATTTTAATAATCTTTCACGGGAAACGAGTAATTCGTTTTTCATCTATTCTGAAAAAAAATGCATTTTTTGAGTTAATACACTATTGTATATAAACAGTGCAAAATACATACGTTGAAGACAGTACAAGACGAATTTTCACTCTGTTTGAGTACTAAACTAGTACGTGAATTATTTGTGTAAGATGAATTGCCTACGCGCTTATTAACACGTCTATCTTTAGGTAACGATTCAGCCTGGCTTAGTTCTTTCGCCTCCTCCATTATTTCTAGTTATCTTGCCTAACGTTTTTTAAGGGTGCCTTTAAATTATACACTTGCGCCACAGTGGCACGCCACTACTCAGCTACTCCAGAGCAAAACTTACAAGAGACAATTTTTTGAAAATATTTTTTTAACGAAATCCTACCCCCATAGTAAGTACTCACAAAAGCAGTATCTCTGCTGTATGTTCTCTTTTGGCCACAACCTTCATGTTTAACTGGTCTGTTCTCTGTTTATCTGTTGGTAAGCGACACGCCTGTCCGTAACAGTTGCAGTGCCGCTCAGAGCTTTAAATAGCAAAGATCTGAGGCGCACTGCCACTGTGCCCTGAGACATAAGTTGACAAGTTCCATGTGCCTTAAAAACAAATTCACCAGCACCCTTATTTATAGAGGGCTCATACTATCTCCAGTATCTCCACACTAAAAAGCGTAAAAAAGCTCTCTAGTTGATTCACCTTAGACCCCACTCGAATAACATATATTTGGTAAGACTATACATACAAAATAGTAAAATCCATTCACATCTGAAAATAACTAATGTAAAACCGACTTGCGTAGGTTTACTATCTTTCAAACGTGATTCATTCAATACTGTGATACACGCGGATATGTTATTTATCAGTTTCCTTTCGATTACTTATTTCCATTTAAAAGTAGTGGTATGGGGGCCGAAGAAAATAAACAACATACTTGTTTGTTAAATCATCACGTTGTTTATCACCTATTTCAACTAATTCCCCTGGTAGAACTGGTTGGAAAAAAAATGTCTAAGCCGTAGGCCTTGGCGACGCAACACTTTACCTGTTTCTGCCGCCAAGCAGTAATGTGAGCATTACTGCGTTACGGTTCTGAAGGGTAAGCTGGCGAAATTATAGGCACATGGTCTCAGGGTGACGGGCGCGGTGGAAGTGCATCTCAGATCTTTGCGATCTAAAGCTCTTAGTAGCCATCAGGCGCAAGACTTCTTCGCCCCGTCACTTGGTACGTGTCATAAAAAAAGAAGACAGACTTACGTCTCTACATGTCGTCGGAGTTTAGTAGAAAGGGCGGGAAAATGTTCTAGTTTTTCGCGACTGTTTTTACAATATTTACGTCCTTTTTTAACCGACTTAAAAAAAAGGAGGATGTTCTCAATTCGACTGTATGTTTTTTTTGTATGTGTGTTATGCGATAACTCCGGTATTTGTGCACGGATTTTCATTTTTTTTGTTGGAAAGAGGGTTCCTTCATAGTGGTCCCATTTAATTTTGAAGAAAATCATCCACCTCTAAGAGTGGCTGTTCACACACGAAAATACATTTTTATAAATAGCGCCTAAATAATATTATAACGAGCAATTATTTTAATGGTTGATTTTGCTATTCTCTAATGCAAGGCGTTTTTCTCTCTCAATATTCTTTGAGTAGTGAGAACCGATTTTTATTATCTCCTGTATCAAGTTCCGTATAGTGGCGAACTAGGGGATGAATCCGGGTTTGTGCACTTTCCGGTAACCGATTGCAAAAAAAACTTGGCAGATATAATTCCACGTACTTTTGAGGTCGGTTTTTTTAGTACTCTGTACTGAGATTATTAAATTCAATTTTGTCGCTTACCCCTTAGCTCCGGCTACCTATCCAGGCTGTAAAGCCTGCCTGCCGGACTGCCACGCAAAGGTCCCAAGTTCGATTCCCGGGCCGTGAGAAATATTTGTACGGCGTACATTTATTTCTCTCGTGAGTTTGGGTGTAATTTGTGGTTGTCTACGTGCGTGTCCATAGCACCCGCAACACAGGGTTTCCCTAGTGCGGGGCTATGTTGAGTGCGTGCGTTATTTATTTATTTATGCTCCCCTGAAAAATGGTGATTTCGCGCTTTCTACAAACACCTGTATGTATAACAAACCATACACTTCTACTATACAATCATCTAATTATACGGTTTTATGTGCATAAATCATAAACATCTATATACTATTTGTTACGTTGCTATGTAGCACATTAATCGAAAATTGAGCGTTGTATAATAACTTTGAATCAAACGCCTCGAAAGCTATCACCTTCGCTCAATTAATTGTGGTTTATTTCAACATACAGCTGTTCAATCTACTGTACTACTAAATTTAATTACTGGCTTCATAGAGAAACTGATGCATTTTAGGAAATGAATCTATTTTTCCGGATTTAAATCGCGTATATTTGTTTTTCAAACAAACCGACGTTTCGGGCCCTTTACAGGTCACATGGTCACGGTCTGAGGTGGTAAAGTCTTCAACCAGGTATGTCTAATATTGATGCAAACCACCCTATTTTTTCACTATAGTCACAATAGTTATTAATTAAATATGTTATTTTTAATTTTACAAAAAAAACATTCCAATTTACGCTACATTAAGTTTTACAAATTATTTTATCGAATGAATTTTGATTACGTTCAATTTATTATTCATTTATACTGCAGTCTTATGTCTGTTTGGGATTTTTCATTAGAGGAAATACTGGATCCCAAACTGGTGGTACGGAGAAACCATCTTCCATGTTGAAATTAGGATGTTTTTTAATTTCAATGGCCTCTCGCAACATCCTGGGTAGATATCGGACTTCATTTGCAAGGACCTGGGGTTTGTCAATCTTCATTGAATGTGTAGGTTTATCCAGGACATGCTCGCAGACTGCAGGCTTGTTTACGCGACGTAAGGGGATGTTACATTTCGCGGGTCTCAGGAACTGAGAAATCTTCCTGAAAGGCTTGACATAGGTTTTGATAGATGCACGCCTGAGGACTCTTCCGATCTTGTCTGTAACACCTCTCACTGATTCATTTTAATTTATTATCTTGTCTCGCGAATTTCTTGTATCTCGTTTGTATTTTGCATTTACAAAAGAAGTATATTCGTATTCTCTTGGGAGTTTGTCTTTGTTTGTAGCGACTTTGCCAAAAAGGGTTTGTATTTTGGTACTTGAAAGATAACCCGTTCCACGGCCATGACATTCATGTTCGGTCAATTCTTCGGATATGCATTACACGTACTTGACTTCTCCCTTTCTGGAAATTAGAACCAATGCTAATTTTAAATCGTAGACATTCATTTCTTTATGTGTAGGGACTAGCCATCGAACTGCTATTCAGTTGTCATTGCAATTTTTTGGTATTCTGCTCTTCGATGTCACGTCGATGGCATAATGTACTAATATTAAGACTAAATTGCTGCAAGGCGGCCAGTTCTTGAGATACAAGGATGTTCTGAAAAGACCCATGAAAAGATGCAACATTGACCCCTCGAGGTGGGAGATACAGTCGAGCTGCCGTTCTGGGTGGTGGCACTTTGTGAAACTCAGGTGACCAAATTTGAGGAGCAGAGACTGGCAGACATGGACGTGAAGCGTCCGCACCTGTTTCTTAACACCTGCAGCAAAGTCAAAGTCAAAGTCAAAGATTATTTATTCCATAGGTAAAATAAATTTACACTTGAAAACGTCACATTTAAGCTACTGCTCGTTCACAACGCTGACCTCCCTGAGAAGAACGAGCAAGAAACTCTAGGGATTGCTCTTTTCAAATAAACTTAAATGCCATGGAATACACTTTGAATCAAATTTGTATGGATTCTGGAGCCATGTCGTCTTTCCATAAATCTTTATCTAACACGTAGTCTTCAATTTTGTAATATGATTTTTCGATCAAAATATTTTTAATGTAGTTTTTAAACTTAGGAATCAGCCATCAGCCATCTTTTATTACTATATTACTATGTTGACGGTGTCCTTACGTATCGCCTCTGTTTGCGAACATTTACCAATAAGGCTACTGTAGTCGTCTAAGGGCACATGAAAGAGCAAACTGCGTGCACACGCGCAGGCGCACGCGTACGCGCACGCAGAATAACAAATATTATCTTTTTTTTTTTTTTTTTTATAATATTAAGAGACGAGACGAACAAGTCGTGCGCCTAATGGTAAGCTACACGCCTGTCCATGACAGTTGCAGTGCCACTCAGAGCTTTAAATCGCAAAGATCTGAAGGCATATGTTGACAAGTCTCATGTGCCCGTAATTTCACCAGCGTCCATTACTTTAAAACCGGAAAACAGTAATGCTGACATTACTTGCTTGGCGGCAGACACAAGCAAAGTTACAGACAGTACTTCCCTGGACGAACTCTTTAACAAGTAGCTCTACTGTCACTAAATATAATCTCAAATAATATTATAATATATTTATATAATTTCATATAATTAATCATAATTGCAATAATCAGTGGCGTCTTAGTGGAATTACAATGACCAGTGGTTTCAAAAAAATGAATAAGAAGACGTGGGGACCTGGATTTCCGCATTTAATATACATTATATCTTTTATACCCTGACTCCTGTAATAGACGACCTTGTTTACACCGCCAACAACGCAAATGAGAAAACCAAAGCTTGTGGTTAATTATTAAAGTAGTAATTAAGAGTCCACACAAAACCATATTAGTCCTGGACTTCACGAACCAACTTGACTAAATAAAAAATGGGTGTAGTCCATTTTTAGGAGCACAGAACCGCGACTGAAGCCGGAATAGTAAACAAATCCCGTATTCAAAAAAATCTCTTTCATTGTTTCCAGAAAAACGTGCAAATCATGCGGGTGCGACCGTTTAAAACACTCTGTGTATCACGAGGAGCTGAACTCGGTCCGCGATCGCCTTGGTCTGCGCGAGACTCGAAGTGGACACTTCGGCGTTGACAGCCCGCCTGGGCTCACAGCCAAACAGGTAAAGATACAAGTTCTAAGGGGAGCATGCCTCTGCCCTCTTGCCACACCGACGTGCGGTAAAGGGGTCATTGATATTCAATTTCTTTATTGCTATCATTATTTCTTCAAAACCCTTGGGTTTGAATGAATGATAGCAATAAAGACGCCAAGGCGTTATACGAGTATTATAATTTTATATCTTAGCTAGCGTTGGGTCATGGCAAAAATTTCCATTTTGAAAAAAATCTTATTTTTTAGAAAAACAAAAATGTTTCAGTTCTGTCACAAGTTGGAGATACTGAACTCTATTTTGAGAATTTGTGAAAAAGCCATGGAGGGTTTAGAAAGTTACAGATAGCAATGCTTAAACAATTTTATTTTAGAATTCATGCTAAATAAAACTTTAAAAGAATGTATTTAAATGTAGAACATAATATGAGTCTTCGACGTAATAATTTCAATTTTTCAGAAACTTTTCTGAAAAATTCCCACTACTTGAAATTTATTGGGAAATTACTCCACACTAACTTTATCTGTAAAAATAACGTTACAGCGGGAAAAAGCCGTTCTTTTACAAAGGAATGCAATGTAAAGATCTAACGTAAGCGTTTTCTGCAAAAAGAGTTGTTACACTTATCTAGCAGTAGCAAAGTTATTACCCACTATAAAGTACAAAGTATATTATTTTTTCGGCTAAACTTCCAATTTGGAGCATTGTGAACAACAAAGGCATTCGGCACCAAAAGCCCGTTTTGATATTATTGCATCAAAACATGTAAAACACTATCTAGTATCTAGTGACAAAAAGTTATTTCGATCTCCCTTCTAGATGGCGTAATTTTCATTAATTTATAAGGTGGTGCTTCGCCCTTGTGGCATAGATTATAAATGTGCGTTTGAATTTCGGACACGTTATCACCTCAAGTTTGTAAAAAAATATTTTAATGTAAAAGAAATGCCTGAAACGAACGCCTTCATCCTCAACATGGTGCATCTAGGAGACCAGTGAGACTTGTTGAAGATGATACGTCGATTCATTTAAATCCAGCAAATTTAATTAATGATTAAAATAACTTATAAATAAGACTGATTCACAATTTATTTCCATAAAAACCAATAATATAACGAACGCCCCATTAATTTACCGGTTTGGTGCAACAAGGGCGGATAATAAAAAGAAAAAAAAAATTTTAAATGTTTCTAATTATTTTAAAGTAATAATAACACCTGAATATTTTATCTAAATCAAAGGACAAATAAACAATAAAGTATATAAGAGTCGTATTATAAATATTAAAAAGATATAAGACATAGGAATGAAACTATTTTTCCGGATTTAAATCGCGTATATTTGTTTTTTCAAACAAAGCGACGTTTCGGGCCCTTTACAGGTCCCATGGTCACGGTTGACTGATTGAAGATATAAGACGTTAAAACTTTTTTTTAAATTTTCTCGAATCTCACTTTTACGTGATATGCCATTGTTACACATAATGCTTCAATAGTAGGCTCCGTTCGAAGCAATAAGAAAATGATTCAACAAATACCGCTCTCTTATCATGACTTCGTCATTTCAGGCAGAGTTATACTGGGCGGCGCTAGCCGAACGCGCGCCGACCGGCATAGCTGGCGCCACTGGCGCAGCGGCTTGGCGGTCCTGGAGAACGCGGGCATTAGCCAGCCAGTTGCCCAAACAAGATCTCTCATTAGCCCATTGCCGTCATATAGATGAAGAACATCGCAAACAATTTGAGGATTTTGTTGCCGCCCGGAATGAAATCGCATTAGACATTGGTACGCGTTTTGTTTTTTCCTTCCAACTGTAACAACTGCAGTTTTGCAATTTTGTGCTACGCCATCTAGTATTGAGTAAATAAACTTAAACAAATCTTGCCACTTTTTCAGGGGTTGCTAGTCAACATCACGGTTCAACTTTAGAATGTATGGGCTGCAGCAAATCGATCCGAAATGGCAACATCATGGTGCAGGCACCTCGGATCGGTGAAGAGGTAATGGCAAATTTTATGTTTTTTAAGTAGTAAAACTATATTATGTATTAAAAACGACCAGTTTCAGTGCATTTGTTAGGTTTTAAAGTAGTCGTAGTTTCACTACTCAACACTAGATGGCGCTTATTTGATTTTATAAAATTTGATTACCAGGCGTTCTACCACCCTACATGTTTCACGTGTGCGGAGTGCGATGAGCTGCTCGTCGAACTGGCGTACTGCGTTTTCGACGGCCGGTTGTACTGCGTCAGACACTACGCTGAACGTTTGAAGCCTAGATGCCAGGCTTGTGATGAGGTAAGTCTAGATTTTAAGACGAAAACTGTTGGAACTAGTTAGAATATAATCTGTCTTCTGTAATTTTTAGGTAGATATGCTCATACATACCTTTCAATCACAGTAGATAGACAACCGGGGATATTTTGATAGGTAGGTCAACGACCTGCTGTACGCAAGTAGTAGACTGCAATTTCTATTATCATCTGCTTTTCGTTTGAACATAGTGTTTCTTCTCAGTTATTACTGTATTTCTCTTTACATGCGATTTTTCTTTTAATTTCACGACAGGAAAATACAGTAGGTATTTGAATTTTACTCATTTGTTATCATAATTTAGAATCAAATTCAAATTGCACCTGCCCTGTGATATTTCTAGCAATTTATTAAAAGAAACATATTTTTTCATTCTAATTATTGCTTTTTTAATTTATTTAATAAAGCGCAAACAACGACTAAACAACATCTTAATGTAGAAATGAGAACAGTGGCACATGTGTCTCCTATTATTTGGCACAGAAATCCCGTTGTTGAAACCAATAAGGTATCTAGTTACAAAATCAGTTGCGCATTTTTTGGTTTAGCAAAACCAAGTACTAATAAAAATAACATACACTGATAACGATTTTTCATGAGTTTAATTTTCATATTTCATGATTTTATTTTCTGTTGCCAAATTCGCTTAATTGATTATATTGTGAATATATTACAACCCTTGGTTATAATAAGGTCATATCTGCAAAATGGTAACTTTCAGGTGAGAAAAGTTTAAGGATTCTACAATTTAAATTAGTCGATAATTTTTTTAGGCATAGATAGGGGAGTTATAAAATTTTACATATATATATTTTGTTTCATGCACGTAGTTCCTGTTGTTTTTAAGACTTATTTGATAAAGCACTTTTGACATATATGATCACATTCCGATGCCTTACTTTCTCAAACACGTATCTTATAACGAGTAATTCTATTTATTTTAAATTTCTAATCAATTTGGGTGGATTACTTTAAGAATAGGTAAAAACCAGTGTGTGAATATGAAGAAAATATGATGTGAAATGAGCCTGCAAAATTTGTATAAACAATGCATTTTTTACATTTCAGTTCGTTCTTTAAGATACGAGTTTGAGAAGGTAAGGTGATGATTTGGTTTTTTTTACCACGAGTTTTGATATACGAGACTGCAGAGACTGCATAGTCAACCCGACTAGGAATTTGTTGAATTTAGTAATAACAATAGTAATACCCTTTTTTTTTACCAAAAACAGAATTAAATAACGAAATTTATTACGCTGTTGTGACATGATTTCTCAAAGTCCCTGCACTAATTAACCGACTTTAAAAAAAGGAGGAGGTTCTCAATTCGTCTGTATGTTTTTTTTAACCGACTTCAAAAAAGGAGGAGGTTCTCAATTCGACTGTATGTTCTTTTTTTTTGTTTTTTTTTTCTTTTTTTTTGTATGTATGTTACGCGATAACTCCGGTATTTGTGAACCGATTTTCATGATTCTTTTTTTGTTGGAAAGGGGGTACTTCCATAGTGGTCCCATTTCATTTTGAAGGAAATCATCCACCTCTAAGGGTGGCTGTTCACGCATGAAAGTTCATTTTTATAAATAGCGCCTAATTTTAATTTAGGAGCAATTACTTTTAGCAATTATTTAGTTGATATTGCTATTTCTCCAATTCAAGGCGTATTTCCCTCGATATACTTTGAGTAGTATCGTAGTGAGAACCTATATTTATTATCTCGAGTATCAAGTCCTGTATAGTGGCGAACTAGGGGATATTTCAATGAAACTTAGCAAATATACGTAATTCCACGTACTTTTGAGGTCGGTTTTTTTAGTACTCTGTACTGAGATTATGGTTATTGCTTGTATGTTACGCGATAACTCCGCCATTTGTGGGCCAATTTTGATGATATTTTTTTTGTTGGAAAGAAGGTACCTCAGATGTGTCCCATTTCAAGAAAATAATTCACCTAGGCAAACTAGGAGATGAATGACTTTTGTGGTCAGAGTTTTTAACCGGAGGTTAGGTTATTTTTAAATTTTAAATGTGTGGCCTAGCTATGAGTAGTTGGTGACTGGAGGTTCATAAGTAGAGGTGAGTTAATTCGTCAACTTGAATAATAATTTTATAAATAAAAATGACACCCGTGTTTTACAAATAAACTTACTTATTTTAAAACCTTTAGTGGTCTAATCTTGCTTTTCGCTATCAATACAACGTTGTAAACATTGCACTTATGCACATGAAAATAATATTTTTTATTTTGCCGTTCAAAATAGGTAGGTAATTCGCAAACTTACCTTCGACAATTAGCCATCAATATTGGTAATTTACGATGACGATTAAACAGCTTAGCCGCAAGTTCTGTCAACGACCTCTCGTCTCAACGGAGTGATAGTGACAATTATAACTTTATTCTCGAAATTTTGCCCCAGGCCTGGGGCAAGATTTCGAGGATAAAGTTATTAATGTATTGCAGGAGGATGCGTTGCAAAAATGGTGCGAATTTGGGCGCTGGGGTATTTTACACACTCTTCCCGATAAGCTGTTTGTAATCGAGAGATATTAGGGTTCTTAGAGTTATGCGTAGCCGTCACAGCCTTCATAACAAATAGCAAGACGGCTTTGAGTTCAGTTGATTTGGGCTGTATCTAAAAAGATTTAGAAAGCATCAACTGTCTGCGAAAGCTTTTCGGTAAACGAGAATATCGTGAGGAAACCAGCATGTCGAAGACCCCAAGCCGCATTAGACCAACGTGGCGGACTATGATGATGATGAACTTGTGCATAGCACATTGCGTTTGTTCCAGTTCCATAAATGATGTTTTGAATGCGCCACACCAGATACTGACTCAATACTTAGGGTTAGTAGTGTACCTGTGGAAAATATTCCGAGGTGTAGTACATAATGCAATGCTGTTAGGAATATTAGGATTGTGTGTTCCTGATAAGTGGAGCGACGTCGCCGGCCGCCGCTGTTACTGGTGCCACATGGGAGGACCAATCTATCGGCTGAGTGTCCGCTGACGCGCGCGTTGAGGACACTGAATAAAATAGCAAATACGATCGACCGATTCCACTGTTCTCTGAGTGAATTTACGAAGATAGCGCTTTACATATTATGTTAAACTTAGATATAGGTAGTTATAGTTATTGCTGGTCTATTGTATTGGGTATAACCTGTATAAATAGACTAAGTGTGGAAATAAATAAATAAATAAATTTATTAGCGATGAAACTTCCTTATTTGACTGCCTCCGTGGCCTAACGGTTACCATGCCGTACTGTACTGTACTGCCGTACGACTGTCACGCAGAGGTCCCAGGTTCGGTTCCCGGGCCGAGAGAAATATTTATATGGCCTACATTTGTTTCTCGTGAGTTTGGGTGTAATTTGTGGTTGTATATGTGTGTGTCCATAGCACCCGCGACACAGGCTTTCCCTAATGCGGGGCTATGTTAAGTGTGTGCATTATTATTATTATTATCTATTCATTGAAACCAAGTGTATGAATATTTCAGCTATTTGCGTATCAGATAGTCGTTCACAAAAACTCCCATATTTTTCTTCGGATTATGGAAACTTTATATGCAGGCTGTAATACCAGAGAGGCTAAAATTAGTAATGCATGTATGAAATTTGACCAACCTCTGAGCAAAGTTATCAAAATTCAATTCCTGGCAGGCTTCGCCCGGTTTATAGTTAACCGTGGGCAAGTTACTTGCGTAGTTTGCCCGACTTGAATCGGGTTTTGTTGCTTCACCAACTCTCAATTAGTGCATGACACTTGACCTTTTCTACTATATTGCACTGGTACCACGATACGCATGTTCTGAAGACAATTTTAAAGCACTATACCGGCAACACCTCGTTTTTTTGTGGAAGAATTCGTCCAGTGAAGTACTGCCACCTTACCTATTTCTGCCGCCAAGCAGTAATGTTAGCATTACTTCGTTTTGGTCTGGACGGGTGAGGGTGCTGGTGAAATAACTTTGATGAACTTTCACCAGCACCTTTTACTTAGTATCTTTATTTCATTTTTATAATCATGATACAATGATGAGGTTGGAGCCCTCTAGTAAATATACCTGTGTCAGAGAACTTAGCTCTTTCACAACTACATTTACAGCTACACTTATATTCTCACTCGCACAGGGCCTAATATATCGAGTAGGTTATTTTAGTTGCACTATTTACACTTTATTACATTTATTATTTCAATAAATAATTTCACTCATAGTCGATTCTTATCTTTTTGCTTACAAATAAGTTCTATATTTAGTACCTTTCCTTTGGTCTGACTGCAACCTTCACGTCTGACCAGCACCTTAGGGAACTTAGGCATTTGCTGAGTCAGCGTCCATTCACTGCTATGACGAAAATGTTTTCATTTTTCCTTTTACATTTAATCAACTTTGTAATCAGTGCAACATATGTGATATTGTCTAATATAAAATAAATAATAAAGAAAAAGATATATCAACTATCAGTCTGTCCATAAAAATAAATTAGAATTGATATTCAATTTGCATGTCGTAAGTAGTACAATGCTGTATTTTTTTTATAATATCAAGTGACGGGACGAACGAGTCGTGCATCTGGTTGTAAGCTACACCTGTCCGTAATAGTTGCAGTGCCACTCAGAGCTTTTAATCGCAAAGATTTGAGGAGCACTGCCACTGCGCCCGTCATCCTGAGACATAAGTTAACAAGTCCATGTACCTGTTTTAATTGCACACCCTTACCCTTCAAAACCGGAACACAGTAATGTTCACATTACTGATTGGTGGCAAAACTAGGTACCATAAGGTGGCAGTACTTCCCTGGACGCAAGCTAATCCGTATTTGTGTCATATTAGTGAATATTGTTTATCTATCTATGTACATTTCTAATTATTTCTTTGTTGTCATTGTTTTTTTTGTTGTCTACATGATGAGGCATAACATCATGAGAACGTAACTAATACATACTAAACCTAACCCAAGACACAAATTTCAATTTGGCAAACAAATGTCAAGCAAACCTGTCTGCGAGACGACGGCCAGTAATCTCAAATCTTGTACTATTCCAAACAAAATGTGACGATACGCTAGATTACAGCGTGCGCCGTTTATTCTGGGACTGAGAACTGACAGCTTGACATTTGCCAGCTACACTGCCTGATTAAAGGTTACTGGACATCAGAGTTTCTTTATTACGTCTCTAGGGCTTGGATGTATCGCCATATTTATAAATGACTTATATTACAATGTATTCAGTTTTTTAAAGAGAATATTCTGAAGCTCAGTTACTGAAATGCAAATAATGGATTGTATATACAAATTTTGCAGGTTGATTTCACTTTTGGTTTTTACCTATTCTTGAAGTAATGCGTCCAAATTAACACCCTTGTTAAGAAATTTAAAAAAAATCACTCTTTATGAGATACTATTTTGAGAAAGTAAGGCATCGAAATGTTATTCTATTTTTGACCATTGCAACATATTAATAAACCATATTGTGCCATGCAGCTCTAGTTTATAATACCTGCTACTTTGAATGCGATTAGTGATGACAATTGCATGATCTGTTATGTAATTATTGAAATATCTTTCAAATACGTCTGCACGAATGGGGTTGTGACCAGATTTTTAGATTTCATGTATACTATATTAAAAAAACTCATAATTCACAACAGATTTATATATGTGAAAACATAGAAAATGACATGTTATAAAATATATAGTTTACTTTGAGTGAGTAACATCGTAAGTTTCTCACAGGTGTGCTGGCGGCATCGAGTATATAACCAGAAACAAAGACGAAATAAGGGCCATACATTCCTGGTAACTAATCAGTGATATATCTTTTATAAATATCAACTCGTTTGCACTTGTGTACGTATATTCTGTATTTATTGTAATAAAGATAATATCTCTAACAATGGCGTGCTGTTCCATTCGGTGGTGTGGGGGAAAACTGCAAAACATCTACATAATTACAAAACAAACGGAATTAAATTTCATCGGTAATTAATTATGTAATTTTGCAATTTTCGTCCATTATAGCAAAGCTCAAGTTAACTGGTCGATTTGAAGTGTAACAATTGACGACACCCGTCAATTGTTTCGAATTCGGGCTGGCCAATCGGAGCGCAGTTGTTACGGTAATGATATGGCAGAATAGTTTTCAAACAAATTAAATGACATTTCGTCTCTATTTCTGGTTATATACTCGAAGACTGGCGGCAAATAAAGCCGTTTAGAAAACCCAGTACAAAGATCATGTGAAGTAACAAACATATTAAGAAATTCATAAGGTCTGCTGACTTGGTGTGTTGCTTGATTTAAGATACCAGTCGAGTCCAGTTCGAGTCCAGTTAGATCGAAGGAATTATTCTTTATGTTCGATTTAGTAACAGTAGAGTCCCTTGTGAAAAAGTTCGTCCAGGGCAGTACTGCCACCTTACCTAGTAATGTGACCATTACTTCGTTTTGGTCTGAAAGGCTAAGGGTGCTGGTGACATTACATGCACATGAGACTTGTCAACTTTTGTCTCAGGGTGACGGGCACAGTGGCTGTGCTCCAAAGATCTTTGCGATTTAAAGCTTGGACTTTATAAGACAGGCGTGTCACTTGCCACCAGGCGCACGACTTGTTCGTCCCCTTACTTGGTATTATAAAAAAAATCTTTGTATCAATAAAAATAACAAAGTAGTGGAATATTTTCACTAAAAATATATAAAAATCATATTCAATAAACATCACTACTGACCATTAGGCATACAAACAACATACTGAAGTTGTATTGGTATGTTTATTTTATTTTATACATAAAGTGTAACATGTTGTTTTTTGTAATAATAACACATGGATCTAACAAGTCAGTCAATAATTCAAACAATTGTGATTTGGGTCAGTGACTCATGATAACTTTATCATTCTTACCATTGACATAATATAATCTTATGTAATTTAAACATAAGTCCATGTGACTAATACAGGTCCTTTAAAAGCTCAAAACGTTGGTTCAGATCCCAAAAAATATAAATAATATTTTCATTTCCAAATTGAAAAATAAATTAATTAATGTGTCGGAATGATAAAAAATTATTTGATATAATACACATGTCATTACTTACATTAAGGAATTTAAAATTATCACCTTTGCCACACGGCGATGTTATAAATGTGATACATCTGTTCGCATCTATTCATTCGGTCGGTGCAGTTCATGAAATTATAGCTCGCTGCAATGATGGCCTCGTTATACATTAAATGACAAAGTACTGTAATTAAACAGCATGCAAAAGTGGTACATGAATATCAAACACACAAGTAATGTGTACCCTCAATATCGGAAGTTATCAAAAATAGATTTGTTAAAATTATTAATACAAAGTTAGAACACTTATAAAAAATTGCTTCAGAACCAGCATCTTCTGGCAAACCGTGCTAGACGCTATGCCAACTAAGCCACGGAACGAACTAGCGGACCTTGCGAATTTTTTTATGTGCTTGTTTGTCGGATCTTGTATTTGGTTTTCAACTACTTTTTAGCTGTAGCGCCATCTATGAGAAATCTGTGAAAGTATGTCGTCACCCAGTTAGGTAACTTTACAGCTACCACCAGCCCTGGCTAGAATTGATGTTCAATTATTTTTTGTGAAATTACGCCACTAGTTTATTATAATTATTAATACAAAGATCGAACACTCAGAAAACCAAATACAAAGATCCACACGACACACCACAAGCTTGTTGCAGAACTTGGTTTTTGGTTTTTAACGACTTTGCGTTCGATCTGTGTATTAATAATTATAACAAACTAGTGAAGTAATTTCACAACAAAATAATTGACTATGATGTTCAATTATTGGTGGTGACACATCTTGATATTCAAATAAACTTAATTTTAAATAGATTTTCTCAGTATTTTCGCGATTTGCACACGGAGATCCGCCGAATTGCCGAGTGTCTAATTAGAACCGAACATCTCTTTTGCTAACCAATTGGTACAGAGATCGATATGAAATATGCTAGGCATGCGGCATAAAAATAAACTTCTTAGCTAACAGCATTTTAGGCTGATTCACACCTTACCTCCTCCTCCGCAGTTGTTGAAGGCACTTCGGGATATTTGCCCGTGCTTTTTTACCTTTTAAAATCGTACGCAGCTCAAAACGTTTTACACAAAGAGTGATTTAAATATATTTATAATTTGTTTTCGGTGATTTTGGATTTGTGTAAATTGTGTCTTTGTGGTAAAGGTAACGTAGTTGTTTTATTAAAGCTTCTTTTATATTATACACAACTGTACAATTCCTGCTGCATACATCGACATACCTAGTAAGATGCTAGGTATCAATGAAAATAATAGTTTCTGTGGCAGGTGATAAAACCAAGCATTTTGTATTAATGACCGCTCACACCTGCATTCAAGAAAATTTATCGCTCGTATAAATATAATGACAAATTGTAAAATTCACTTTGCACATAACTTGTTAAACGTGTTTATGTGTAGTCATTTTCACGGACACATTTGTGTTCCTAAATATTACAACATCTTTTTGTTTCACGCTGTATGTTTTCATTATTACCTAATTTGACAATAAATGACATTTTTTCAATACGAACGTAATATATCTTGGTAAATAAGTTGACACGAATTAATATCTAAACCTGCTCATTCCGCAGGTGGAATGACCATCGATCTCCTAAACAGCGATCGATTTCTTTGAAGTCTCTGTCGTTCTACTTGTTTATAGTTCGCTAGTTCGATGTAATAAATAGAGGTATAATTGACGCGCGCACACGACAAGGAACACTCTTAACCCGATAGCTGTGCCCAGGCCGAACTCAAACCTCTTTCGACAGTTACCGAGGACGTGTCTCCTCCAGCCCTTGCTTCCAGAAAATTAAAAAAGTAATATTAATTAAAAAGTTATTTTCGATGTGAACGACAGTCGCGGAGTGCATTCACCTGGGTTAGAATTTTGAATTTTACGCTCGAGCGGTTTTTGTGAATTGTGTCCGGAAACTTCTGTGGATTTACTTTTGTGAGTGAACATTTTAATAATAAACATAGTAGCTAATTATTACGGAATTGGTACGATGTTCTTCTATTCATTAATCCGCTGTTATATTAAACACGTACTTTAAAAACTTAATCTAATGACGTAACCAACTTAATAATAACTGCGTGACTTCTCTGCGGTTGTGAAGTTTTAACAACCTAATTGCAGTTCAAAATATAAACAAAAATATTTTTCATAATGTTTCGTCTTTATTATCTTAAGAAAGTATTTGAAATAATTTTACGTTCAAGATTTTATTCATTTCTTAATTTTTACACTCATATGAAGCTTTTAGGAACTTTTTTATTACTTTGGATTATTAGTATAACGCGAAAAATATATTTTCTTAAGTAACTCGTTTTTGAACCTTAGCGTGAGCGATATGAATATTAATGATTCCGCTACTCCATACTAGATGGCGCGCATTGACACAGAAATTTTTTCATAAGTTTTGACAGTACATACCATAGACAGTATGTAAACTATATTAACGTTTCTTATATTACGTGAATTCCGCTATTCTGACAGGAACTATATGATTTTTGCGTTCTTTTTGTACATGTACAAAACCCGCTTAAGAAATTGTACATTCTGTGAAGTTTTCAATTATTTTTCAAGATTCAAGTTTTTCAATTGTTATTCAACCACGTCACTTACCCGGTCTCAAAACAGGGAGTTCACTTCGGGCACTACCCAGAACACCCAGAGCAGAACCAATGTAGAAAAAATGCATTTCCTAATTGCTCCTACCGGGCATCGAACCCGGGACCTCCTCATCCAGCTCCCACGGTGCATACCGTTTGTCCAACGAAGTCAATACATTTTAATAAGGAAATAAAAAAATAATTTAAAATTAAATTATCAACTAAAGGAATCTTAATGTACGTGCTGGTGCACCATCCTCGACGGCTCGACCACATTGAACACCATAAAACGATTTTAACTAGGCGACCATACCTAACATGAAATTAAAAGTAAGGTTTATAACCTTAGATATGATATCTATAGTTATTATTAGGTTACTGGTTTTTTACCATGGTACATGTTGATGAACGTAGAGACAATCGTTCAGTGAATAACCACGAAAGTCTTAAAAACTATAAAACCACTTTGAATCTGTTCATCATCAACATAATATACGCCCACTACTGGACACGGGTCTTTTTTAACGAGAGGGTTTATTAAATTTGCATAGTATGATTATAATATATGTATGTGTTGCAATGCCGTCGTCATCAACAAACATTATTAAACAACTTCCAAATTAAGTCATAGGTAACATGCTGTCTCAGGGATTCGAACCAGTGCCGGCGCTAGCCCATGTGGCGGCCAGGTGCGACCAACACCCTGGCGCCCTCTAGTCTGCATGCTATCAAAATGGTATACTTACAGTTATAGTTTCCTCAGAAATCGCCTACAAATGGTGCAATTAGGTAAATTTCAAGTCAGTTTTCGGTACCTAATTTCGGTGCCAGGTTTTATTATTTAAATATTCTACAATATTATGTATTACAATATTCGAGTAGTACCCTGAAATATTTTGAATATTTCAGGATGATATACTCGAATACACAAATAACAAAAATTTCCACTGACTTTAGATAGAGAAAAAAATAAAATTACCCAATTTTATATTATATAGGGAAGCAATAGCCCGTATACTCCACTCGCTCGCTTGGCACCCGGCGCCCGCCAAGACCTTATGCTCGTGTGCACTGCACACCCTGTACCATAGATAAAACTAAAACTGATTTCAACCGTCTAAAACTCAATTGAAAAACAACCGCCCTCCCACAAAAGAAATCATAAAAGTCAGGACGCGTTCCCTTATGTCGTAACTGTTCCCATATCACGACTATCTGTCGTGACTGTTGTGTCGTGGACTTTTTTGTCGTTGAACGACAATCATGTCTATGTTCCCACTCGGGGGTGACGACAATTTATCGTTTCACGGCAGCCGCCTTGTCGTTTGCAAATATGAGATAACGATAAATAAAACGTGACGATAATAGTAGCTGCGATTATCTGTCGTCACATTTTCGACAACAGTCGTTTTAACCCTTCCCATTGTCTTGACAGTCGGTCGTCGTAACCTCAAAAAAAGTCTTGAACGACGGTTAATCGTGTTGTACTACATATGAACAACTTCATTTAAATATACAAGTCACGACACTTTAACTGCACGAATATTCTGTCGTCACGACATAATGCGAACGCTCCCTTACGCTGCTATTCATTGCTTGAAACAGTTGTTTAGTATAAATGCTTGAATGAAGTTGCTCATAACAGGTGCCACAAATAGACCGTTACATATTAGATTGTATGGCATGTAAGTAGTTCATCAAATCACCCTAAACAGGTACTGAGTGGCCATGGTCAGGGAAGATAAATCATCGGGATGACGTCAGCATCGCTCAAGTGCCAAAACATTTACGTCCATGCATTTCAAATACCAACACGTACGACACACAATTTCTCGTTTAACTTCTGAACTTTCAATGGCATGCACTGAAAAAAATTAATAAACAAGATGTTGTTTAAGTTGATAATGTAACTTGTTTCCTGCTGAGCCTGATAAATGATTGCAACAACAAGCACAATGCTTGTTACAACAATCACAATGATTGCTACAACAATCACAATGATTTAGCGACAATTGGAAATAATCAATGTAGTCATGTTGTGATTTCACTGGTTACTTCAAATTGTCTTCTTATTTAAGAGCTACGCTCTTGTCGGTATAGTCTGTTGATCAGCTTTATGATTTCTATTTTTCTCTATTTTTCTTTTTTTTAAGTGGTTGTCATTTTTATTTTATTAATATTAATTTCCTCTCCAAGTTATATAAATATTACATCCATGCACTATGTCAGGTCTTTCAACTACTGGGCGTTTTCAACTATACCAGCTATGTCGTCTTAATGAATTGTAATATTTCACCATTAAATTTGGCATCCCCCTTCTCTGACTCTACTACTTTTCTGATAGTTCTACAAATATGATAAATATGAAAGCGGACAACCTTGTGATTTAATTAAAAATTAATTTGCGTTTTTACAGTGTGCTAATATTATTATTTTGACCACCGGAGGTAAGACTGACTTGCACACCAGGTTTCATGGTGTCGCCATCCGAGACCCCCGGCCGGGTCAACGTAGAAAAGCTAACTTTTCTGTCTCGGGTCTGGGTGTTGTGGTACTGTCGTTGTTTCTGATTTCCATAAAATAAGTGCTTTTGCTACTTACTTTGGGATCAGAGCAACAAATGTGCTGTTTGTTAATAATATTATTATACTACATTCCTATCTCTTTGCAAAAAATAATGTGTTTATATTTTATGAAATGTAGCAAAATAAGTAATATTTATTTTGTCATGATGTGTATTCTGGTTTTGGAATGTGGTCTTGTCTAAATATTTGTAAAATATATTTGTTATGTGATTACACTCTGTTTGTGTACCTTTAAAATAAATAAATATCTGTTCTGTATACAGTTTCGCGTTTGAGATCATATTAACTATGAGGCGCTGAAAGTTTAGACGGCGGTCATAGATATTTTTATACATAATAAGTATGAATAGTGAGTTGGCTTAACGTCCGTGCACTTTTTGCCATAACTTTAAACAAAAAAAAAGTTTTATCTTTTAAAATTTTATGTTGTCTATGGTGTTTTTAAAAATTCCGTACACTGTAAGCGCCATTTTTATAATTTTACTGAGGAAGCGATTTTGTGGCGAAAAGCAATTTGTACGACAACTACGGAAGCTCGAAATGTTATTAAAACTCAATTAGTATTATTTCAAGCCATTCTGAATGTTGTACATGCTGCATTTCGACACAAAATCGCGTACCCTGTAAAATTACAAAAATAGCACTTACAGTGTAATGCTTCTCAGGTACGGAATTATATTTTTGCGCGGAATTTAAGACAAGGCGGGAATTTTCAATTTACAATTAATGAAAAGCACCCACGACTGGTGAATGGTGAAGGTGTCACATTTTATCATGATAATGCCAAACCACACACATTTTTTACAAATCCGTCACCTTTCACCGTATGCACCTGACATTCCCTTCAAATTTCATTTGTTTCGGTTTTTACAAAATTCTTTAAATGGGCACGACCAAAGATATAATGGGTGCCCATTATATCTTTGGTCGTGTACTTTCATAATGAGGATTCATCAAAGGACACTTAGGGTCGTATTCCAGAACTTTACTCAATACTCAAGTCAAGATTTGAGTATTGCAGTGAGCATTGAAAATAGTCATCATAGTCAAGTCCTTGCCATTAGGGTCGTATTTCCAGTGCTTGAAATCATACTCAAGTCTGCTCAAATCCTAACTTGGGCATTGAGTAGAGTTCTAGAATACGACTCTTAGAGCTGTATTTTATAAAATAGAATATATTAATGAACGAAGAATTCTAAAATTACTCGCAATATGGCAAAAAATTGTGTGCAAATCATTGACTTACAATTATATGGACGTCGGGTCCGCGCTAAAAAGTGTCCGCACTTGTAAGGCGCTAAAATCGTATACAGAGCGCGACACTCCGCTTTAGTCTTCATTTGTTCTACTGACAGCGCGATACTGCGATGACATAACAATTTAAATTTCGAATAGGTAGACTTGGGACATTTTTTTCGTGGTTTTCGTATTAGACCCGTCGTCCATTTATTTGTAAGTCAATGGTGCAAATTAATACTTTGATCCTGCACATACTTACATAAGACATTTTATATCACTTCAAGAATTATAGATATCGCACCCATGTTACTTTCCAAATTATGTCATAATATAAATAATAATATGACATAAACATTTTTTCGTAAAACTGGTGAAATATATTCCAAAAAAAGGTACAAAATAAAACTGATATATCGTTTGTTAGCTCAGTTGGAAGAGTGTCAGGCATGGTATGCTGAAAGGGTTGAATCCAGCCGGATCTAAGAATTTTTTCTTAGACCTTTGTATTGACTTCTTCTTAACACACTTAATTTATAGTACATTATGATACAAGTGTGCTAAGTTGGTCATTACACACGAGGCGTTATTACTCGCGCGAGCCGCAGGCGAGCGCGATAAGAAAGCCGAGAGTGTAATGATCAAAGCACACGTGTTTCATACGACGTTTTTCAACACATTTGCGAGGAAAATGAAACAAACTTGAGTAAAATGGAAATGAAAAATAGCTTTATTTGGCATTAATTAAAAGTTTCATATGCAGCCATGTATTTTTCTCTGGATTTCGAAGGTAATAAACTGTCACTTGCGTTTTGTGCCTCTGTGAGGATTTCGGGCGGTGTTAAATCCGTCAAAATGTTTTCTTCCGTGCTTGAGCAGGACATTTTAAACACCTAGGTAATTATCTAACACACAGCGTATATAAATGTTTCGAACGTATCAATGGAAATTGGCGCGCAGAGTTATTTTTTCTGCGCCTGGCGCCGCGGCGCGGATATGCGCGCGCAGGTGCTTCGGCAATAATGAGACTTAGGTGAAATTCCTAAACAGCCAATGCGAAATAATATAAATATGTCCTTATTTCACTCAAATTCTATATTTATCACATCAAATAAGAAATATAAATTTATTAATAAAAATATTATTTGTAAGGTAAGACTACACAACCGTATTAAACAGAAATAAAAAAAAAACTGTGACCCTGTTTGTTTGGGATTACTGTCATTGTAATTTGAATCTTATAATATGTAGGTTAGAGCTGTTTTTTTAATAGACCAAGTTAATTTCAAAGACATAACCCGGATAATTTAAGAATGCATAGTTTTAATACATAGGCCTTGTTGTGAGATACATCTTAATCCGGTTAAGCCTATACTTATTACACACACGTTTTGTAATATAATTACAAACGCGTGTTCAATAGCTAGGTTTATGAGCCTAAAAGCGATACAATAAGAAGCCCGTTACGAGCAAATGTGTTGAAAAATAAGTAATATTACTATTTAGAATATTGTCCATCTACAGAGCCAAAGAACTGTATATCTGGCACTCATTGTAACAAAAATGTTGGCACATTCCTTACATTGTAATTACGAATTAACGACGTGTTATTTGTACTTGGCATCTCTGTCGACAACTAATAAGTAGAATTCGGTGAATCTCAGGTTAGTGTTGTCTGCCTAATATTCGTGGCAACATTTATTATTTAAATTTTCGAGTGTAATATGGTATTTTATGTCAATATACTCAAATAACTTAAATAATAAGAACTACCATTCGTAATTGTACCTGACAATTTCGACCTTTGCTAATTAGTTTTGTTGATAAATACGATTGAATTTGTAAGCAATATCTTTGGTAAATCTAATAACAATATTATATTGACAATATGCAGTTGTTTAACTGGCTATACTCGTACAAGCAACACATATTTTGCTCAATTGTCAGTACCTTATCTACAAAAAAAACCTATTTTTAAATACTTCTCAAGCTTCTTCAGTTTTATCGTATAAATTTTTATACACGATTACTTTTAAAATCAATTCGCAAGACTATATTACTAACATCATAAAGAACAACTTTTGTTCCATTACTTTTACAAAACATAATAAATTTACCAAAACTAAACTTTTACATTTTTGTTGCACTATATGACACTTTTTAGATCTGGCATTTGGTAGTAAGGTAAGTTCAAACGTGCAAGCGACCTCTGCGACGACTCCCACCGCCGTCCTGCACAAAGTTATTATATAAAATATGATGAATTATTAATGTTTATGATGTTAGTAAAATAGTTCTGCGTTGTATACTACTCAGTACTGTCCCCGCCTATAACACTATTATCTAATTATAACATTCCAATTATCACACGCGGTCATTTCTCTTTTAGCCGCCATTACAAGCTGATGTAGTAAAACTATAAAAACAAATTTTTTTTTTCAGCTACGGCCGCTACATTATTAGCTATTTAGCCAATAATCCTTCCCACACACGCCAACACTATCTGAAAAAAGATGAATGATATTATACTGTAATGGACGAAACAAGTTTAAACAATATAATTATGCAAGGTGGTATAATTCACTGATTACATAAAACTATTATAAATGTACCTAGACTATTTCTGTATCGAACTAGGCATTTCGTAATGTTCTGTTGGCGTGTAGAAAAAGGAAAGAGAGAAAAGAAACCATAAGATAGTTATAAGGTAATGCTTGTCACTGCCACCTTACTTATTTCTGCCGCCAAACAGTAATGTGAGCATGACTTCTATCTTTCTTTCTTCTATCTTTGATGAGTAACTGCCAATTACTTTACTACGGTATTGGATTCAGAAGAAGAGCTTTATAATTTAAAATATGACTATATTATTATTGTAACCTTTTATATTCCACCATTTTGTTTTTTTTTCTAATACACATTTTAGAAATTCCTTTTTAAAGTTGCAATAATTTCATTGTCAACCACATTTTCATAGATACTACAGTAGACAGCATGTCCCGTGGATTACAGGCATGGTGCCGGCAGCCAAATTACAGGTTCCGGGTTCGATATCCAGCTACAAGGAAAATTAGTTTCGGTGAACTTCTAGATTATTATCATTTTTATCATGTGACGCTTTAGTTTTGTGTTTTCCTTTCTTTTATTTGTCGGAAACAAAATACTTTGTTTGCGATTGTACAATAATTGCAAATAAATTACTAAAGTTGCACACGACACCAGTCAAATCCAAAAAAAACACATTCGAAAAGTAAACGCGCAATATCTGTTGAAAGATTACCAAATTATTTTGACGCGTTATGTTTTTTTCCTCTTGCTTTCTTTCGAAAATAATTTAGCTCTAATTATGTGTAACTTTAGCCTGACTACTACATTTCGTCGGTGTTTTATAGAAATGGCGAAAGCGCCATTTCGAAAAATTGCTAAGGGGACCATGTTTTAGTTTTTCAAGACCATGTTCAAGTTTTAAAATGTTAAGTCCTTTTTTAAATTGAATTGAAACTTAAACATAATTAAAAGCAAAATTAAATTTTAAAACGGGACGTAAATATTTTAAAACTATCGTTAAAACCCAAAACATGTTCCGCTGAAAAATTTTTCGAAATGGCACTTTTGCCCTTTCTACATAACACATATTTGTACATGGCCCATTCGTATTAATCTGTACCTAATTGTTTTTTTCAAAGTGTAAGTACGTAATAATGACACTGTAGAACAACGTAGTATTTATTATCTTGCGACTGTATTCTTTTTGATATGAAAAATTATACGAAGGTAATTATAATATACATTGTTTAATGATTTTGTAACTTTGCCAATTGTGTTACTTTTTGAATTTCGAAGATATTGGCAATTAAGTAGTTCTAAACAGATATATCCTAAAGTTATATGCATTGAAAGCTCATCATAAGCGTCTGTCGTTTGTGACGACGACGTCCGTTTGGCGCACTCTTGCGCACCGCAGTCCTCGTGCACTGCGCACGGCCCGCGTGTGACGTCACGCGGTGTCGGGTTTCCGCCGCTCGCGCTTTCACCGACCTTGTCGGGTTGCGTTTGACATTTTTTGGGCTAATTTAATGTTTTTTTAGGGTAATTTTTACAACGTTTTCTGTTTTTTAATGACGACATGTTCTTATAAAACTATTTATTGGGAACGTTTCAGGCGCTTTGTAGGTCCCATAGTCACGGCTGTTGTCTAGCAATCACGAAAAACCCCTTTGACATAAACTTAATTAAAAATGCATAGAACTCGTGAAAATTCTTACAACTAATAATACCAAATCGTCAAAGTCAAATTCTCAATAATACTGAATTATCTGGAAGTTTATTTCAGATTGGTCCTCTAGGTCGTAACATTCAGAATGTTAAAAACATTATTAACATTCCACCTCTATTTCTGAACGCGGTAACAATAATTCCCAAAGGTTTGTTTTAATCATAATGTACGTACGGAGAGTTTGTCGAACTTAGGTATGTCACCGGGGTCGAGTACGTTTGGAGTCCAGGAAAAATACCTAATTCTTTTATCTATACAGATTGCATTAATTTTAACTTTGGATATTCTTTTGTATCGTGGCAAATAAATATATCGGTAAGTAGAAAGGCCTAGATAAAGATTCGTAAGCATAAATTTGCAACTTTACAGACGAACATTTTAATGTATTTGTGATGCGGTCGGCGTTACTGTGTTCTGGACCACAGTGCTTTTTGTATCGATGTATGCCATCGATACAAAAAGAAGAAGAACTGTTACCACATTGATTGTCAAAAGTTACACTACTGTGCTTACTGTGAGCCTAATTTATCGGCATCGGTCTTGTTGCTGTTGCCTTGTAAATTGCCCCCTCTATTTTTTTAAGCACACACTCATAGCCCCGCACTAGGGAAACCCTGTGTCGCGGGTGCCATGGCTACAAACATAGATAACCACAAATTACACCCAAACTCAGGAGAGAAACATATGTACGCCATCATTGACTTACAATTATATGGACGTCGGGTCCGCGCTAAAAAGTGTCCGAACTTATAGGGCGTTAAAATCGTATACAGAGCGTCATTCACGCTTTAGTCTTCGTTTGTTCGACTGACAGCGAAGCAAGCAAAATTAGACAATACTGCGATGACATTACAATTTAAATTCAACGTTTTAGCTTTTTCATATTCCTTTACATGTCACTACGTTTAAATAGGTTGACTTGGGACATTATTTTTCGTGGTTTTTGTATTAGACCTGTCGTCCATTTATTTGTAAGTCAATGTACGCCATACATATATTTCTCCACGTCGTTCGGCCATGGAGGCATTTAATAAAATGAAACTGATGAAATAAATTTAAAAAATTAAATCGAAACTTAACTAACATTGCCAAATACTTGGTGTCACGTACGTTATTTTTTTTATCTATTTTTTCGTGCTCCCAAAAGTTACTTCTTTGATTTACGCCATTTTATTAATGAGGGTACGAAGCGTGAAATATAAAGACGGGAATAGTATAAACATGTCTGTCCAAATATATCTCGGCTACGTATTGGTCTAATTGAGTGAATCCCAAAGGTACGCCTACGTCTCAATGGCGTAGTACTTAGTAATCGTTCATATCGGTTCAGGTATTTACAATTTTTTTTTCATTATCAGGTCGAAAACTGCAAATTCCCTAATACAATTTTGCGCGTCAGTCACCAGAGTATCTTTTTTTTTTTTGTTGACTGGGTGGGGGAGAAATCTTCGAAATATACCTGTCGTCTCTGGGGGTTATGTGGGATTCTTTAATGAAAATTGAAAATCTTTTAAGTTTCATATACATCTTTATTTATTAGCTTTTATACTTTTTTGTAGCATTTAAAAAAACCCTCGCTTCGAGCTTTATTAAACACTGTATGCCATGAAAGGCCCATATTGTAAATTACTGTTGCAATTATATATCTCGTCAAATACAAAATATTTAAATTACTAAATATTTTTGATTGTATTTCGACTAATTTCGATCCTAGACTATTGCCATTTTGCAGATGTGATCTTATCACAACAAAAAAGAGAAATGAACGTTTATAATATTAATACATTTATTAAGCTTGTTTGAGCTGTCCCACTTCTGGGCTAGTCGCATCGTATCAATTTCACACCATGCGTAATAAAAGTAGGTCACATACGCGAATTTATGCTACATACCGCACAGTCAGTAATAAAGTGACCTAATTCGAAAAGTAACAATTTGAGAAACTGACAGAAATAAATTAAAAAAGATCGTAAGAAATACATACTACGGAGAACCTGCTCAATTTTGGTTTTCAACTAAAACCCTGTATTTTAAATATTTTAGATACAGGGTTTTGAAAACCCTGTGGTTATTACATTCACATTTATGCCATATCGGTTTAACGACGCACCACGTCACCCGCTGCCCCGTTAGTCGCCATCGGACGCTTGTCGGGTCTGTGTCAAATTTTCTCCGCCTGTTCTTATTTTGATCATATTAATTTTCAGCGCGCGGGTTGCGGGACGCAAGAGGCGGTCTCCCACACCTCGCCTCCTAAAATGTACGCTTGAAATAATACCCTTGCCTTAATTACACGTTTCGTGCCTTTTTAAGAATCGTTACTTTATTTTAACGTATGAATAAAAAGTCCACATTTCGTTCCACGTTGTGAACGCGCATTAATTCTTCACACGGACCGTTCCTGACGTCATAGGTACGTCACAATCCGTAATTAGATCTAATCATACGTGGAATGGCTGTCTCATACAAACCTCAGCATTTTGTCCTCTGTCACATATTTACATACATTTTGTTTACACATATTTTCAGTTGGAAAAGTTCGAGATAAATATTTCTATCACACCATCATCTTATAAATATATTTGCTTTTTAAAGATCTTTAGTTGATGGATTAAACGCCATTTTGTTGTCTTCAGAGCTTTTGTCGACATCCGTGGCAGTGTGGCTGCAAGGTATCGCCATCTCTGAGGTCCCGTGTTCGATTCCCGGCCGGGTCAATGTAGAAAAACTAACTTTTCTTTATTGTCTCGGGTCTGCGTGTTTGTGGCATCGTCGTTGTTTCCAATTTCCATAACACAAGTGCGTTAGTGACTTACTTTGAGATCGGAGTAACGTGTATGATGTTGTATAATAATTGCTTTATTTTTATCATTAATTACACATAACGCAGATAGAAAACTTTCGTGGCTTTTCACTAAGTAATTATCACTAATTACAGGTTTCTTACCACGGCCTGATTTCTTTTTATTTTCCCGACATTTTGGGACAGTTACAGTTACATGCTCCATGGTCGCGGGTTGACTATTGACTGTCGACCGTGTAACCATTTCGAAATATCGGCAAAGTAAAAAAAAATCATACCGTAGTAATTAGTCTTTTATTATACTATATATAGCTCGATTACCACTGATCTAGATACTGACATAATTGTTCTCCCAGAAGGAGTGCCGGTGGGTAAAAATAATGTACTAGACTCGTAGACGGATCGGTCCCGTGAGTACCAGAAAAATCCGAAATCTTCGAAAAGTGGACTGCATCAGGTAAACTCCTACGCGCGCGGTTAAAGTATAAGACCTACCGGAAAGGTGTTCTTACTAAAAATGGCCGCCACCCTGGTCAGTTTCTACCGGAAGTGAAAAAAATTCCAAATTCGTAAAAACAAGATGGCCGCCATACAAATTGCAGAGCTTTATATCTCGAAAACTACAAGAGGTAGGTGGGGTGTGCTCGACCAAATGTCATAGAGGGCGGCGGGGGTCAACTGCCGGTGACAATTTTTTTTCAAGATGGCCGACTCAAAATGGCGGCCCGAAAAAAAGGTGGTCCAATCCGGCCGAAATTTGGCATGCGGACGTGTATGGGGGCTTAGGTTACAAATCTGGGGTTAGAATTTTGATTCCGCCATTTTCCAAGATGGCCGCCATACATGTGAAACTTTCGCCCTTTGGAGTCATTTTTCGCCCAGAAGAAGGGTGGATAGGTACAAGTGATGTAGGAGAGTAATGGTTATATCGGTCATATGAACGTCAAAAACTATTCAACTCTTTGAAATGTGCTCCGCATCAGGTACTACCCTAGCCGTCCGGCCAAAGTATACGTCTAGGCTCAAAGTGCCCAAACAAATGTTCATACACACCCTGGGCAATTTTAAAGGAAAGTGAAAAAAGTTCAAAATTCGAAAAACAAAATGGCCGCCATACAAATTTTGAAAGCCTCTATCTCGGAAACTATTGGAGATAGGTGACTCGTGTTCCAACTAATATTGTAGAGCACGCCAGAGTCCAACTGACTGTTGAAATATTTTTTTCAAGATGGCCGATTCAAGATGGCGGCCCGACAAAAAGGTGCTCCGATCCAGCTGAAATTTTAAACACTTCCATGTCTGGTAGTTCCTAAAAATAATATGTGGTCAAAATTTTGATTCCACCATTTTCCAATATGGCCGCCATACATTTTCTACCGTCTAATGTGTTTCGAGGCCTACATCTCGGCGAGTATTGAAGATAGGTGAAGCGCGTTCAAACAAATATGATAGAAGATGGTAAGAGCCAATTGGTGGTAAAGAAATATTTCAAAATGGCGGATTCAAAATGGCGGTTCGACAAAAATGTGCTCAGATTTGGCTCAAATTCGACATCTGGCCATGTAAAGAAGTCCACAATACGAATTTGTGGTCAAAATTTTATTTACGCCAGTTTCCAAGATGGCCGCGCCATACATTTTTTATAGGACAATGTGTTTGGAGGCCCACATCTCGGCGAGTATTGGAGATAGGTGGAGTGCGCTCTAACAAATGTGATAGAAGGTGGTAAGAGCCAATTCCTGGTAATAAAAAAAATTCAAAATGGCGAATTCAAAATGGCGGTTCGACAAAAATGTGCTCCGATCCGGCTCATATTCGATATCTAGGCATGTATAGAAGCCCACAATACAAATCTGTGTTCGAAATTTTAATTCAAAAATTTTCCAAGATGGCCGAAACACATTTAAACTGTCTATCTTTTGGCGTAATTTTTTAACCAGACAAAGGGCGAGTACATACATACATATACATCACGCCTTTTTCCCGTCGGGGTAGGTGGAGACAATAGTCTTCCACTTGCTACGGTCCTGACATACATCCTTCGCCTCATCAACAAAGGGCGAGTAGGTAAAAATTATGCAGAGAAGTAATGGACGGATGGATTAGGTGAGCATAAAAGGTACCGACACTTTCAAAATGTGTTCCGCATCAGGTCAGACCCCTTAGAATAATAACGCATAGAATGATAGTTTCATATCAAACGAACTGTCACAAGTGAGGCAAAAACCAAATTCATGTAGGCGTAAGCAACTTGTAACTACGCTCGTCGGCACGCACACAAATATACAAATAATAATGCCATGGAATAACATTTCCCTCAAAAGTGGGGAAATTGTATCTTGCTTAACTCATCATTAAGTTGAATCTGTAGGCAGATTTGCCCGACATTGTCGATCAGGTGCCTACAGATGTGTTCGATTTTGTCGATCGTTACTGTCGATCGCCAATGTCGATCAGGTGCCTACAGATATGGTCGGTTTTGTCGATGAAAAACGAATATAGCACTTATTTGTAAATCCAAGATGGCGGACACGATTTTTCAAAATATGCTATATGGGTATCCTTTTCGAGGTATTTGGGGATGCTCATTACGAATATGGCACTCATTTCTAAATCCAAGATGGCGGACACGAGTTTTCAAATAAATGCAATATGGGTATCATTTTCGATGTACTTGGGGGTGCTCATTACGAATATGGCACTCATTTCTAAATCCAAGATGGCGCGCACGATTTTTCAAAAAAATGCTATATGGGTATCATTTTCGAGGTATTTGGGGATGCTCATTACGAATATGGCACTCATTTCTAAATCCAAGATGGCGGACACGAGTTTTCAAATAAATACAATATGGGTATCATTTCCGAGATACTTGGGGGTGCTCATTACGAATATGGCACTCATTTCTAAATCCAAGACGGCGGGCACGATTTTTTCAAAAAAATGCTATGTGGGTATCATTTTCGAGGTATTAATTTAGAAATGAGTGCCATATTTGTATTGAACATTCCCAAACATCTCGAAAACGATACCCAACTTGCCATTATTCGAAAAATCGCGCCCGCCATCTTGGATTTAGAAATAAGTGCCATATTCGAAACCTAAAACCGAAAATGCCATAGGCAAACATTAAAGAAAATAACTGTTAAAATAGATTAAAAAATCGCTTAAGAATGCTCCCCTTTTAAGAAAATAAAATATTTTAATATAAAATATTTCGCTTGAGTTACGAAAAGAAAGACACATAATAAGCTATCAAAGTTGTACTGGTGGTGCCAACACTATAGTAGAAACAAATATATAAGTGTAAATTTGTAGCAATATGTGCTCCAATTCAAATAAAATTAAAATAAATAATTATTCAATAAAGCATGAACGCAGAGCCGTTAAAAGTATTATAAAATAATTAAGTGTCCCAATCACTTACAGGAGTTAACGAATACATTTAATGTTTATTCAAGTAAATATTAGTTCAAGATGCGCAAATAAATCGAAATTACAGGCACCACTAAAATTTACGTAATATAATTATTTTGATACAGAATAGCAAAATGGGGAGAAAAAAAATTCGTTACTTTGCAACACTATCGTATCTTGTTGCCGCGAAATTATTTTTCTGTTTTAGTGAATAATTTCATAAAAATATTAGTTGAAACGCATTACTTACTTGTGGAATGTGATGTTAGTGTCTATTTTATGTTTGTCTGTTCTATTTTTACACCGTTTTACCGCAAATTTCGTCATTTTTAGCAAAAAATTTTGGAGCTGTTCGCGGTGCAATTTGACCTTGAGCACTAACAGCCCGCGCGCTCCTGGGAGCCCGTTGGGAAGCCTTTAACTTGCCTCACTTAGCGTGTGCGGGCTAGGTTTCTATGCGTTATTATTCTAAGGTCAGACCCCAGCTGCCCGGTCAAAGTATACAATTTGGCTCGGAGTTCTCCAAACAAATTAAAGATTATATTGTATGTGGATTTGACAACTCTGCAAGACCACGATAAGGATCATACGGAGATTTTAAAAGTACCATTTACTAATTTTTACCAATTATTGAAAAGAAACACACGAAGAATGTGGCTGCAATATTGGGATAAAACTAAGGAAAGTAAAGGAAAGTGGTATGCAGAAATACAAAAAGACATACCAATAGAGCCCTGGTATTACAGATTCAAGTACTGCGGCAGAAAGTTCATAGCTGTAATTAATCGCCTGCGATTCGTTCATTGCTTAGTTCCAGCCCATCTTAATAGACTAGAGATTGTAACTAGCTCGAAATGTAATTATTGTTCCAATGCCAATGCTGATATTGCTCATATAATTTTTAACTGTGAAGCTTTTGGAGTGCAGCGGTTGATAATTGTCAGTGAATTAAGTGACATATCGGATGAAAGTATAGCTGGATTACCACTGTCTGACTGACTGATTGAACCAGTGATTTAGATAATTGATCTCCCAGAATGAGTCGCTGTGGGTCAAAATGATGTACGGGAGTCGTGATCGGATGGCTCCGGTGAGTACCAGAAAAATCCGAAATCTTCGAAAAGTGCACTGCATCAAGTGGGACCCCGGCAGCGCGGCCAAAGTATAACACCTACCGTCAGGATCCTCAAACTAAAAATGGCCGCTACCCTGGGCACTTTCTACCGGAAGTGAAAAAAATTCAAAATTCGAATAAACAAGATGGCCGCCATACAAATTTCAGAGCCCCGTAGCTCGGCAAGTACTGGAGATGGGCGGGGGGTCCTCGACCAAATGTCATAGAGGGCGGTGGGGGTCAAAAAATTTTTTCAAGATGGCCGACTCAAAGTGGGGTCTTAAAATAAAAGTGCTCGGATCCGACTGAAATTTGGCATGCGGCCGTATATGGGAGTCCACAATAGGAAACTGGGGTCAAAATTTCGATTCCGCCATTTTCCAAGATTGGCCGCCAAACATGTGAATTTTCTGCCCTTTGGAGTCATTTTTCTCCCAGAAGAAGTGCGGGTTGGTAAAAATGATGTAGGGAAATTATGGTCGGACAGGTTTGATGAGTATCAGATGGTAAAGTAATCTTCGAAACGTGCTCCGCATCAGGTAGGACCCCAGCTGCCCGACCAAAGTACGCGTCTTGGCTCAAAGTGTCCAAACAAATGTTTATCCACACTCTGGGCAGTTTCTACCGGGAGTGAAAAAAATTAAAAATTCGAAAAACAAAATGGTCGCCATACACATTTCGGGGACCTGTGCCTCGGTAACTATTGGAGATAGGTAGATCGTGCTCAAACTAATATCGTAGAGGGCGACAGGATCTAACTGGCTGTCAAAATTATTTTTACAAAATGGCCGATTCAAGATGGCGGTCCGACAAAAAGATACTCCGATCCGGCTGAAATTTTATACGTTTTCATGTTTGGGTGCTCGTAATAAGAATATGCGATCAAATTTTTGATTCCGCCATTTTCTAACATAGTAACAATAATATGTTTTAAGGCCCACATCTTGGCGAGTGTTGGAGAGGCGCTCAAACAAATGTCGTACAGAACAGTACGAGCCAACTGCAGGTAAAAGAAAGTTTCATGATGGCGTACTCAAAATGGCGTCCCGAAATAAAAGTGCTTTGATTCGACTGAAATTTGAAAACCGATCGTGTATGGAGGTTCATAGTATGTATCTGCGAGCGAAATTTGGATCCCGCCATTTTCCAAGATGGCCACCATACCAGTGAATTTTCGGTTTTTTTACCAGCATTTTTCTCCCAGAAGAAGAGCGGGTATATAAGAGTAATGTATGTGAATAATGGTTGGG
Source organism: Hyposmocoma kahamanoa (assembly GCF_003589595.1). Classification (NCBI taxonomy): domain Eukaryota; kingdom Metazoa; phylum Arthropoda; class Insecta; order Lepidoptera; family Cosmopterigidae; genus Hyposmocoma; species Hyposmocoma kahamanoa. The sequence continues at coordinate 1,821,373 of NW_020654748.1, forward strand.
TTGATTTGGTGAGTATCAGAAAGTACCAAAACCTTCGAAAAATGCTCCGCATCAGGTAGGACCCCAGCTGCACGGGCGAAATATACTATTTAGCCCTATCCAAACAAATGTTGCTCTACACCTTGGGCAGTTTCTACCGGGACTAAAAAAAAAACAAAATTCGCAATACAATGGCAGCGATTCCCACTCAAAGTCAAACAAAAAGAATTCTCTACTGAAGTAACTCCCAATTTGTCACCAGATACAAAGAAAGCCCTCGCGGGCCGCTTTAGCGGCCCGGCGCATCGCGCGTCATCTAGTCTACATTATATTGCTTTATTCTGTCAGTACTGTAGGGCTAGCACAAACAAGCGTGCCTGGCGCGAGAGCGACATACAGCGCGAGATATCTATGCGAAAATACCAGTATTTCACGCTTTATGTCACTCTCGGTCTCGCGCTAGACGCGCCCTATCGTGCTAGCCCGACTACTTTACTTATCCAAGGTTTTTGTCGTTAGCGCTTTCCATTTTTCCACCCATAAGGATTTTGATATAATCGTCATATACCAAGCGCCATAAATGAATTTTGTGGACATTGAAGCTTCCTTCAAAATATTACGCCACTCTCGGCCGGTGCTACAATTTTGTGCATTTTTCGCGGTGGAAACCCTGAGTCCACGGAGGCAACAGGCGAACCTTCTGGCTAATAAGCGTTAAAGTCTCTGGTAACCAGAAAGCTGGCACAAATTTCTACCAAAAAATAAACTTAACCATCCGAAGGGTCAACATTGCCAGCCTATTAGGAACGGTGTCCTAGGGGGTGATCATTAATAAAATCATCTATTTGACCTGGTTTTTAAGGGTAAGGGTATTTGTGAAAACACAGACACATGGGGACTTGTCACTTATGTGTCAAGGTGACGGGCGCACTGGCAGTGCCCTTTAGATCTTTGCGATTTAAAACTCTGAGTGGCACTGCAAATGTCAAGGACATGCATGTCGCGTACCACCAGACGCATGTCTTGTTTGTCTCGTCGCTTGATATTATGAAAAAAAATATAAGATTTTGTTCGCACTCACATTCAAGAATTTTTTCTTGAGCAAGAAATCTAAATTAATGTGTAAAAAGAAACTTGTCATGTGGAGTGTGGTGACCCTATATACTTCCTTCCCTTTTTAATAAGGATACTTACAAACGGTATCTTTACTCACATCGAAAGTACCTAGAGATCAAGGTATTTTTTTAATATTTGATGACCCTAATAAAGTAAAATAAAAATATCTATATAAATTTATTAAATTATTTATTTCGTTATTTATATTTTAGATTATGAAACTTGGAAAAAACGTCCTTGATCCCTTTTGATGCGTGTAAATAAATGTACACATTGGATAACGACATAGACGAATTCCCTAATAACTTTGTGAAGCGACGGATTCATACGTAAATTACTACACTACTGTTCTTGGCGTGGATCATTATCACGAACTAATGGATTGTTTAGACGATTTTTCGGCATTATCGGCGTTGAGCTTTAAACTTTTGTGTAAACTCGTGTGTACCGCAATGTGTACGCAGCGGATTAATTGACGTGAAAGAATTTTGATGCGATACGTGTTTTTGTTTCGTTCATCGTCCATTTTTCGCTTTCAGCTTTACGCTATTGTTCTGCCGTCTGTACATTCTTATACAATATGATTGTCATATTTTTTTTAGAAAAACAATACAGGGTGATTTGTAAAATATTAACAATCTCGCATAACTATATTACTGACATCTGATAAACAACAACTTTTGTTCCACGGCTTTTAATAATTTATCACCTTTTTACTTTCACACAAAAATAAAATATATATAATATGTAAATAGATCACTCTTTACGGTGATAGCTCTATGTAAAACGCAGGAGTGAGTGGTGGGGAGAGGATGCTTCCTTACTATTAAATACAGATCTGCAAAGTGCCTCATAATTATTAATACAAAGATCGAATGGTTAGAAAAAATTCCTTCGATCCGGCCCAATTCGAACCGACGTCTTCTAGAAAACCGTGGCAGACGCAATGCCAACTAAGCCACGGAGCGAACCAGCTGTCCTCACGATTTTTTCTCTACGCTTGTTGTCCGATCATTGTATTTCGTTTTCAGCAAAAAAAATATGGTTGCTAAGAAAGTCGTTGAAAACTATGTACAAAGATCCGACAACAAATCTGGCACGTTTTGCTAGAAGACGTCTGTTCGAATCCGGCCGGATCAAAGGATTTTTTTGTAAGCATTCGATCTTTGTATTAATAATTATATGCCACTTTTTCAGTTGTCACACGACAACACGTTGTCAGTGTTTTAAAAATAATCCTGTATATGTATCCATATACAATACTACTAACTATCTATCATCATCCCTTACACTAACTATCATCATCCCATATCTGGGAACTGGTTTCCTCTAAAGAACTATCTTAGATACTAATCTAGGAAGGTAGAGGAGGACTGTGCTCAACTGCGGGACATTTATGTAGCGATACTACTGCATCAAGTTAATTAATAATAATAATAAGGCACACATTCAACACAGCCCTGCACTAGGGAAACCTTATGTCGCGGGTGCCATGGACACACATAAACAATCACAAATTACACTAAAACTCACGAGAGAAATAAATGTAGGCCATACAAATATTTCTCCCGGCCCGGGAATCGAACCTGGGACCTCTGCGTCGCAATCCGGCATGGTAACCGTTCGGCCACGGAGGCATTACAAGTTATAAACTTTAGTGTTTTTTTATGATTCCAGGTGCGAACGAAGTCATGTGTCTGCTGGTAAGCGACAGGTGTAATCCATAACAGTTGCAGTGCGGCTCAGAGTTTTAAATCACTAAGATCCGAGAGACACTGCCATTGCACCCGTCACCCTGAGACATAAGTTGAAAAGTCCCACGCGCCTGTAATTTCACCAGCACCCTTACTTACACTTGAAACCGGAACGCAGTAATGCTCACATTCTGTGGCGGTAGAAATAGTTTACGGTGGCAGTACTTCTCTGGACAAATTTTTACAACGAGCTCTACTGCTACAATTTTTTGTAATTCGCAAATTGCGTCGAATGATACCATATTTTCTTTTCCATAACTTTTAATGACTTTTTTACTTCTTTCGACACAAAAATGAAATTTTGTTCGCCACAAAGAATTAGAGACAGACGAAAGAAACTTTTTATATTCCAGTCACATTTCCATCAAAGAAAACTTCCAGTTTGAGGCTAGTTTACATTGCTTAAACAAACGGACCCCTTCTATTTGATCTTTGTTTGCAAAGTTTGTTGTAGTTTGCTAAAGAGGGTTGTGGTTGATGATCTCATCCCTCCCTCGTACTCCCTACCTACAAATATGTGTGCACGTACCTATATAAAGTTACCGCCAATTTATTTAAGTTGCCTGATTTTTGTAGGATGTTTTGTGGATGTTTTTGGATTGATCTAATCGAAATTTTAATTTCGAAATCTGTCAGGGGTACTGTCTGTTTGCTGTATTGAATTTGCTGTATAGCAATTCTGTAGGTGAGAACGGTATAGATGTCAAATAGAAATTTTTATGAGGCTCTTATTTAGGCATTTAAAATCAATCTTATGGTCAAATAAAATAATATGTTAAATAAATAAAGAATTTAATAAATTTTCTCAAACGCATTTAGGGGCCTACCTTTATGGGAATGTAATTCAATCAGTAGTAGTAAACCTGCTTGTGAAAGAGCTCGTCCAGGGAAGTACCTCCTGCCACCTTACCTATTTTTGCCGCCAAGCAGTAATGTCAGCATTATTATGTTACGGTTTTGAAGGGTAAGGGGTCCTGGTGAAATTACAGGCACATGGTACTTGTCAACTAATGTCTCAGGGTGTCGGGCGCGGTGGCAGTGCTCCTCAGATCTTTGTGACTTAAAGCATTGAGTGGCATTGCAACTGTTATGGACAGGCGTGTCGCTTACCACCTGGCGCACAACTTGTTCGTCCTGTCACTTGATATAATAAAAAAACCTCTCTCCCCTCAGCATTATTATTTCCATCTGATGGTCTTTAAATCAGCTCCATAAATCTTAGGAGATTTGGTCTGTCCACCTCATCCTAGGTCTTCCTCCTGGACCCAGGGTTCTTCAGATATATCACGGCATTTCCATTGTAATCGGAATGACTCCTTTTCAAGTGTCCATACCACCTCAGCTTACTTCTCTTGAAGCTTATCTACGATGTCCCGTACACCGAGGCTACTACGAACATATTCGTTTCGTTACGGATTTTATGAAGCCTCGTTATTCCGCACATCCATCGAAGCATTTTCATTGTCGCCGCTAGAATAGTATGTACGTACGATATCATAAATAAAAATAAATTCAAACAAAAGCAAGTACAGTCATTAAATAAGAACACAACAATACGACTATAATTTATGTTTTGCACACAGTTCGCTAATTTCATTTATATTTTGGCGACTGATCAAGACGCATGTTTTTCGTTGAGAATGTTATATGAAATCGCGCCTCCATATTTTGTCGGTACATGTGCAATACGATCAAGAGTTTGTTCTACTAATTTTAATAAACTTGCCGACCAAGTTCTATTGGTAAATTTGGAACTAATTAGGTTAGTTAGTTGTGAGGTACTGGCAGGGTACATCTTGGCCCGTAGGGTCCCTTCATCTGTACAAATTTTATCTAATAAATTAATAGACTGTCTAGGAAACCCAAGGGCCAGCAGCTACCTCGCCCAAAGTATTAGAATAACAATACAAGGGGGAACGGTGCCAGCATCTTGGGCACTTTGCCGCGGGGACCCAATTTTGTTAATACTTTTTTTTACGATAATTCTATATATCAATGTATTTTAACTTATTGTATTATAAAAAGATTTAGTATAGTCGGCAGGGTTCGAAATATCAAGATATTAAAATTGTGGTAATAATTTTATCCTTAACTTTAAAATTGACAAACAGTGAGAAATCTAAATACACACGAAGAAAAATCTTTGGGAAAATGATTTGGTTTGTAATTATTTTTAGATTAACATTTGACACGTTTGGATATGTTTTCAATTGCCGTTCCGTTGTTCCCATTATTTTATAAATACCAAGACAATTAATACTTCTAATCCGTGTTACAGGTAGTGCCTTAACGAATATAAATTTTCATATTTGGACATGGATATGACACGTCGGACACACGTGACGTACCGCCAGTTCTCGGATTCGGAACTGGGCGTCCACTCTCGTTTGTCCGTTTGACATACGTCCGTAACCATTACTGTCCAAATAAGTAATACTCGAAATAAAATTCAAAGACAATGTCAAGTATGAAGCTTCATTGGCATTAATAATAATTAAGGTAATTGTTTCGGACGTATGACGTAGGGAGAATGAGAATAGGGCCTGAATACGAATTAGGTATTCAGGTAACGTAGTGCACAAACACTCTTACATCGTTTTCCTGTAAAATAATAATTATAATTTATTCATAGAACTGAAACGTTACAAAGTATAAAAAGTGCATAATAAAATGTACAGCTATCAGAACATATGAAAGGTAAAAATTGAAAACTTGTGCTTTAAGTACCAGCAACCTTCCAGTGTCACAGAGATATAATCCACATTATTTTATACGGACAAGTTATTATACAGGTAAAATTAAGTTCAACGCTCGATTTTAACAAAAATGAAAAACAATATTAATTTGTAATAACAGAGTAGAGAGAGAAGTGCACGAATGTGTCGATATCCGTGGGATAGGGATTTTAATGTGCAATTGTGTGTGTGGATGTGTGTGTGTGTGTGTGTGTGTGTGTGTGTGTGTGTGTGTGTGTGT
>NW_020654748.1:1827207-1907737 GCF_003589595.1 Hyposmocoma kahamanoa
TGTGTGTGTGTGTGTGTGTGTGTGTGTGTGTGTGTGTGTGTGTGTGTTTACAAAGACGTTAATTTATTTGATTGTATATAGAAGATTTTCTGTTTCTGCATATGTAGGTTTCATGAGCCGCTTAGAAACCACCTTTTTTACACTCTTTTTTTTATCAATGGCAAATAGATTATTAGTTTTGTTATATAAGAAACGTCATAAAATACTATTATATTATATATAAATGAAATATTAGAATATGATCGTATGTGATACCCCGTTTCGATATATGGATCTCAAAAACCAAGTACGGGTTTTACAGTACTACTTCCAAGTAGGTACTTTCTGTGGAATTGCCGCATACTGCTTTTCCATAGAGAAGTATCAACAACGTACCTACTGACAAAACTCAATGATTTAAATACGTTGAACATTTTATATTGAATATGCTATGGCAAGAAAAGTACTGACATTTTTGTGTGCCCTACTTTTTAAGTACTGCCCATGAAAGTGTTACCTATTTCTGCCTCCAAGCAGTATAATGTAAGCGTTACTGCGTTCCGGTTTGAAAGGGTAAGGGTGCTGGTGAAATTACAGGCTTATGGGACTTGTCAACTTATCGACTCATCCGAAGAACAAAGTCCGATGTGATTATTTATTTCATCAAACTAAGGCCTGTGTAAAGGTGTTTTGAGAATTTTTAATATAAAATTAGAAATATAAAAAGAAACAATAAATATAAAATCGAACAACGGTCGATATGACATCCATAGCGAAGAAGAACGAAGGAAACGTACTATGTCCTGAGAAGAAGTAGTCTCGCGCATAGATCTTTGTTCTACGGATGAGTCGTTATGTTTTAGGGTGGCAGTGGCAGTGACAATAAGATCTTTGCGATTTAAAGCTCTGATTGACACTGCAACCGTTATGGATATGCGTGTCGCTTACCACCAGGCGCACGAATTGTTCGTCATTTCGTACCTATTATAAAAATAAAAGAAAACACAAATACCCTTTGTAAAAAACTGTACTATTTTCAAAAACCTAATATTGATAAAAGCTAGCATGATCATGGTCTTATCATTTATTGCTTATTTATCATTTATATTGACCTTAAGGTTATAGATATGCAGATTATAACAAAAATAATCAGTCTCGGAGTACATTTCACAATATTATTCTTGATTATTTAAGTAATTAAAATTGCCACCGAAATTGGGTAGAGAAAACTAACTTGAACATTACCCACTCAATGGAGACCGACTCATGAATTTAAGCACAAAAACCATTATTCGAGCTAACGTCAAGTTCCAGAAGAATTGAAATAAACGTTTGGAGGTGAATTCCGATATTTGTCATTTTGTGGTCGGAATTTTCAACAAATCCTTGCGTTGGAGTGTACTAGTTTAGAAACGGAATGGCGTTACTTAAATTATACCTACTGATTTTTGAAATTTTGACTAATTATAGTAAAAAGTAGGGTAGTTTGCATTAATATTAGACGTATTATTATTATTATTATTATGTTTATTTTAAACTCTCGCCTCTCCCAAGGCCTAAAAGACTAATTTTGAATTTTTAAATGGGAGAGGCGGTATTTCCCGGCAATGGCACAGTCGGCCGGGGACAGGTCCAAGAATCGGCGAACAATACGTGCCGTATCGAGCAGGACCGCCTTCTGCATTTGTGCTGGAAGCGACACGCCACAGAAATCCAACCGCCTCAAGCTGTTAGAAAGGCTGACTGGAATTAACCCATTTGCGGACAAAACAATTGGGATTATTATTATAATTCTTATTAGGATGGCTTCATTCAGGTCCTATGCAGACCTTCATCACTGCAATAATTGAATGACATATTGTGATCACCACTAATTACTGTTCCGAGCCATTGTCGTAAGCATTAAAGAACTGAAGGGCTTTCTTGGCTAGACATATCTGGTTGACGACTTTACCTTCTCAGTCAACTGTGACCATGGGACCAGTAAAGGGCCAAAAACGTTGGTTTATTTGAAAAAACAAATATACGCGATTTGGATCGGAAAACAATAGCGTCATTTCTTATATTTAATTTAGTCATTGTTGTAGATTTTTGGCAAGAATGTTCCAAATGCTTTAAAGAATAAATAATATTTTGTATTAATTTATTGATTTTAATTTGGGTGAAATATGAATGTTTTTGTAATCGCTTACTTGTTGTTCGATAAAGTTATCAGTGGTTAGTTAAATATATACTATTGCATCCTTAAGATTACGTACACTGTGGTGGGTTCAGCGGACGCTTACAGGCATTTAGTAACGAGAAAATTATGATGTTAAAGTGTTATTTATTTACACCGCACTTGCATTTACCTGACGCAAACTAACTGCGATCAATCAGCAGCGCATCATGTTCATTGTCGCGGCCACCGTGGCCTTGCGTGTGCGCTGCCCAGATAAATGTAATCATGTCTGGCCTCACCGCCAGCTCTAGTCTAAATTGGACACAAATCTTTGGCAAGTATTACACTTGAATTTCAGTTGTTACAGAGCCCCAGCGTACTCTGCATCCCTGCTCCCTTTTACCCTTTAAAATTAACCCCATCCGACTCCGACAGAATTAAAATAAACAAACCGTGTGATCCGTGTGACGTGAAAATGGGATTGTTGCTCTCCGTAATAATCTCGTACGCGGGGGTTCGCGAAGCGATGGAGTGCCTTAACCACATCATGAGCGGCCTGGTGCCCGAGACCGAGCCCGACTTCCGCGACCTTGTCGAGTACTACAACAAGCTTCTCCAGCGACAACCTAACCCGTCCGCCGCGCTCTGCAGCGCGCAATGCGGTCAAGGATACCTATGCCTCACCGAGGATGAAAATGGACTTCTAAAATCAGCCGCCGTCAAGTTTTTCGGCGAAGTTCCCGACTCGACAGCCATATTGTTCTCGACTAAAATTTCTAGCTTTGGCCAAGATTCTGTTGAAGACTCTAATAACTTCCAAGCTAACGGTGACTACAGGACAGAAAGGTATACGCCGACGAGGACAAAAACCATAATTTCCAACACATCAGAATCGTTCAGTGTCGGAGTAAGAGACAAATCACCTGCTTCTGAAAACATTTCAGATCATCGTTTTTCCGCAAATTCTTCCGAGCGTGACGAACGCGACGAAGCAAATTCAGAATCCACAGAGAAACTGACCTGGCATTACCGTCCTAAGAGCCCCGTCCAACCAACACTGCCCGAAATACAATTCCAGTCATATGACGACGATACCCCAGGAGTGACTATTTACAGCGAAGAGTTCTTAAGGTTAATATTTAGCTGCCACGGGCACGCTTCATGTATAGTGTCGCACCCCCGCTCTGTAGTGACTTAGCTGTGTAGTCCCCCTCATTGGTCATGGGTTCCATCATCACAAGCACGCGTAGACGGTACTTCCGCTCCTGACATCTCACCTGTACTATAACGGCTCATGTTATTTTGTTTAAGATCACTTGACGGAATTAAGTTCCGACCGTTGCAACGAAGCGACCCGAGTGGCAGGCGTCGCAGTTTCAAAAAACGCCATTCTTCGTCCTCGACCTCGTCGCGAGAATCGCGGGCGTCGCGCGAGGAGGAACTTAAGATGTTCACGTCACTCGAGGAAGCTGAGTTCGATCGTATGGCAACAGAAAGTGCCGGTTTCGGGAGCACTCCTAATCTGTCGGCGCGTTCTTATTCCAGAAGTCGGTCGCGAGAAAACTCGGCCGAAGAGAAACATGAGTGGAGCGCGGACGCTGCTCCAGCAACAGACAGCGCTCTCAAGCCGCTCAAGGACTTGCCCAAACTCGACTCCTTCGAGGAGGAGAAGGAAGACAAAGAGAAGGTAAAGGAGGAGGAGCAGGAGGAAGAGGTAGACGATTTCTGGGGTACTTCCGATTAGTTTGGACAGCACGACCGCACTGTGTAAAGCTTTTATTATAAGCATGACTGAATTTGAAACATTAAAATATTTTTCCCCTTTTGTTTGTTTTTTTTTAGCAACACGTTGTCTATCGACAACTGTTGATTGAGACCTTCCTTGAAGACAGGAAAATTTGTAAAGTCTAGGCTCTAATTGGTTTGGCTTCTTTAGAAATGTTTGTGGTGATAATAAACACAAACTACCTTTCCAAATTCACTACCTATACCAGCATATACAGAACAAATTTGCTTTTTATCGATATAGATATTGAGAACGGCTTTTAAATGATCGTTATTTGTTTTGGATCCAAATTAGATCCCTGAAATGAGTAAGCCTAGATAACAATATCTAGAGAAACAATTATATCGCACAATGTCTACATTAGTGCTTCTAAGAAAATGAAAATAATTGCACAATGATGATCCAAAAATACCCGATGGAAGACTCGCCTCGACCCAGTTGTGTCATAATAAAGATGGGGCGACCTTTCATGACATGATGATTATAAATAGTGCAAAGCCCTACATGCCTGAAGGTATTTTAGTTAATACTGTTTATGTACTTGCCTATAAGAAACTAAGATTTAAATAAAATATTAATGTTCCAGTATTTTACAACATTCCCCAATACGATTCGAATGCACTACATTATAATTTTTTTCCCGAAGAATATACTTCGTAAATATTAAGTCATATTTCTGTAATATTAAAGCAAAATATGAGTTACAAATAAAAAACGGGGAAAGTCAAGAAAAGACGGTGATTGTAAAAGATAATCCAACTCTTTGATCGCTGAACAAGTGTGGCAATCACTGCCAAAATATGAATTTATGGCTCGCGCGCTTCATGTCGCGTCTTCAATTTAATATAATTTCTTCGAGTTGTGTTTGAGACGTAGACGGCTTGGAGATTGATATGAATGGTAAGTCTGATTCGAGATCTATGCAAGAAGAGTGTATTCATACATACATGAAACCGCTGCTATTACAGTATAATACTTTACTATTCGAAATTGAAGTATACGAAGAGCCAGTAGAATCACACGCACGGGAGACTTAGGATCACATATCCGAAATCAATGCAATTGCGGTATTAAAAAAACAACAAAAAAAACTAACTAAAGTAACGACAGCGTAATGCAATATGTTTTTCTTAATATATACGCAATTCGTGAGCCGTAAGAGATACTATCGGCAAAATTAAAACAGTCCAGCACCAAACAGTTTTGTTTGCAGCTGAAATTGTAGGTAACTCCGTCCCAATTTGTGAAACAGAATAGAAATGTGATCATTGGTTGACGAGAATAAGAAAGTTACGGGTGGCCACTATTGCCCGCTCTTAAGAGTTTACGCACTGCCTCCGATTCGTATACTTTCCTATACAAAATCTCTGACCCACTTCGGATGACGATTGTGCACTAAGTCTGTTTTGAATCCGAGAAAATTCGAATATCGCTTGTTCATCTAGAGACAACGATATCTGTGACATTTCGGACCGTCACTTCTCGGACGCTACAAATTCGCGACAATGTTGAGTTCAAGGGGGCGTTCAGTTTGTGCGTACATTACGCAAGCGTTTGTCTTATGTTGGATTAGAGGTGGGTTTAAACGAAAAGCACTTAAAAAGTCTGCTTTTCATTTTAAGCGTTAGCGTTGGTCACTGGCAAGTTCTATAGATACTCAATAATTTCATTTTTTACAACGTGCCTAAGTTTCGAGTTGCGCCATCTATGTTTCCTAAATTAATTAATTCAACATAACGTTGCAAGCTTTTTTTAAACATAAAGTCTATGCGCTTGAACGTTTTTCTAAACGACTTAAGCGTCAAACTAAAAAGCGTTGAAGTGAAAAGCGCTTTTACAAGCACGCTTTTTAAACGTACGTTTTAATGTTAAAAAATAAGCAGTTTTTTCCATTTCAACGGTTAACAACTACAAAAGTTAAACAACTTATGTTTATAAACGCCGATGAACAAAATGTTATTATAGTAATGTTATGTTAAAAATATAACTCGTTTTTTACAAACAAACTTACTTATCTTAAAACCTTTAGTGGTCTACTCTTGCGTTTCGCTATTAATACAACAACGTTGCAAGCTTTTTTTAACATAAAAGTCCATGCTCTTAAACGTTTTCTAAACGATTTTGTTAGCTTCAAATTAAAAAGCGTTTAAAAAAGCATAACGTTTAAACGTTTAAAAAAATAAGCAGTTTTTCCCATCTCTATGTTGGATACATCCAACACAAGACACAATGTACGCACAAAAATTGAACGCCCCCATGAGCGCGTGGTGCGCTAGCCGCCATCGCTTCGAATTTGCAGCCTTAAGGTTGTAACGCGGACTTTGCTGCTGATGACAAACCGGTCACATAAGCACATAATAACTACTACACCACTAGTTGTAAAATTACTCGTTCCTTCTTCAATCTCTTTGAACGTACATTGCGGTTGGTAAATCTGAAAAAAATGAGTACGTAATGGTGTCATGATCATTATCGACTTTAATAAAATTCACAATAGGACATAATACGACAGGCTCAATTTACGTTGTCGCGGAACGAAAAGGAAGCTACATTTTGTAACGAAATTATACATAGCATAATTAACTTTATATTAATTGTGTAACGTACAAAATTGATACGATACGGTTATTGCGAGAATTCCCGCGACTGCGCGAGAATTCTCCGGAAGAAGCACAGTCTGTTTTTTTAGGCTCGTAACTCATTTTTAAGTTACACAATTGACAGAATAGTATTTTATGCAATCGTTGCGTAATGTGGGTTCTTAGAATTGACTACCGTGTTGCCATGTGGCCTAAGTAATAGGTGCGAGATTTTAAGTACTAATTATGTAATGATCGCAAACAATACCTTTTCCACGAATAATTTAAAATAATGAAACACAACCAATATTTAATGTATATTTTGTTAACAATCCACGATAACAAACTCGAATGAAAGCCAAACAAACACTACAAAACAAAAAACCAAAGAGATAGAATAGAAGTGTCCGTGATTGGTGTACTTTCGTTACTTGTAACAAAAAAATACAATAAACAGAAAATTGAAAATTTATTAAAATAAAATAAAATAAAACTCAACATTTATGAAACACCACCACAGAGAATATTACAAATGCGACTACAATTTTTACACTCCAAAGTAGAAACATATTTCATTTTTACGATTTTCGAGGTTTTGCGCGAGATAATTAACAAGACTATAACTCACAAAGCGAAAATGGCAGACTGAGTTTAAGTATATGGAACTCCGCGTACTGTTGGCACACGTGCCATGCAAGCTAAGCACTTCTACTCCATTTATTGTTCTGTGGGGCCAAGTATTCGGGTGGTCACATTCGGAATACAGAACTACAAGTCTGGTTTATAATATATAATGTGGTGAAACAAACAATCCGGCTTATTATGTTTCATTGGTCGCACAATCAATACTCAAACCACAAATCAGTTTCAATAGAAACGGCTAGAATAGAATTTTATGACAGGATACGTGATTACACACCGACGGTTATTTTGTTACAGCTTGCTAACAGCTAAGAATAAAATTAATGTTTTTATTTGTTATTTCTGTTGAAAACGTGGATACTCGTATAAAACTTCTTTATTCATAATATATGACTCTCACATCTTAAAGTATATAAAAAAGTTTCCGTTGTGTACGATTATTACAGAGTTGAAATACAGGCGCCTCCTCAATCATTGAGTTGCTTTGCGTTGTCTCATTATCTTGATTCAGCTTCATCGCCTCACGTAATCTTGAGCGTCGTGACGATGTTGAAGCAGCTGCCCGGTGCTGAAGAGAGACAAGTGGGACCTAACTCTTCCTCTGCTTTGGATAATTACTACAGCTGTAATGATAGTATAGAACATATTCCTTGTTCGTGATAATCGCGGGTTTTACACATACTCTATCTCGCGTGATACAGCAATCGTGCGCAATTGAGCGCGCGTGTAAAGATATTGGAAGGAAAAGACCGCGCTAATGAGCTCATCAACGGCGCGCGCAATCGCGCACTCCAACACGCGCCAGTTTCACGTGGTCTATCCTGCGGATTATCCTTTACACGGACGCTCTTGCCGTTGTAAAAAAAATGAACACAAGCAGACATATATCTTTCTACATTAGTTTTGATTATAGTGACCCTCCCTACCGGCCCTGAGGGTATACGAGAAGGGCATTATAACCTGTGCGCGCACAGGAACCTTATAAGTTCAGGATCTGACCCCAGATCAGCCAGTGGACTACAACCGGTTCTTCGAGAGGCTAGTACCTCGGGTGAGCTTGCCCGTGTGCACGTACAGTACCCTCCCTATTGTCCAGATAGGCACCGGAGCTGTAGGTGCGCTCACTTCCCGTAACGCATTGCACAACTAGCGGTTGCCACCGCTAAGACGTTGACTCGGAGTCCACTAGACACGCTCACTTCCCGACGCTGAAAAAAAACGACGTTTTTCCAGTTCCCAATAACCTAAGCGGCTAGTACCGGAGATGCCAGTCGCAATGTCCTGTGACGATGCCCGGACATAGTTTCCAACTTAAAGGGCAACTCACGTGCCCCACGCGTCTCCTCGCTTCAGGCCCTCAATTAGACCTCTACTAAGACGAAGTAGCTGCTCACGAGACGGACGCCCCGGCCACACACAACCGGGGCATACAATTATGTCCGTCCCTGCAGCTAACCACAAACCTCAACGAGTTCATACCCAAGTCCGAGTCCACCAGAGACGCCCGCAAAGACGTATAGACGAAGGGCTTGGCCCGGACGCCCGCTGTACCCTGGTTTTGCCGACGAGCCCGTAGTCTCTCCGGAAAACCCAATCTCTCTGGTCGGTAGATAGGGATTATACGAACACGAGCAATCGCGCGCGAAATAACGTTAGTAAAAACTTCAAACAGGTAATCGCGCACGATTGCGCATGCACGCTGTATACGCTCCTGATCATGCGCTATAAAGTGAGTGTGTGAAAGTATCTAATAACTTAAATAGGTTAAACTTAAATCAGAACATACAAATCCCCGATACAAAACAGAGTATTCCGACCTGTGTACCCGAACCAAAAAGTCACCTGTCTATAAAGGCTAATTTAATGGGACCAAACACGATGATTCTGTTGGTTAGTAGTTTAGGAGTTGGGTAATCTGCATTGTATTTCCATAGCATACCAAATTTCAAGTCGATCGGACTACCTGTTGCGCTATAATAGTAATCTTTTGGCTATTTGCCTGCATCACCGCTAAAGTCTCGTACTAGGAATCATAAACCGAAGCCCGTAGTAAACTAACAATTATGTTATAATTGGCCACTTGTCAAATGTCACAGCAGACATTGAAATACACGTGGGACTTGTCAATATGAGCTTGTAAATGTGATCTGACAGTCAGAATATTCAATAAATATCATCTACGGGCCGGTAATAGCGTAATTACCGACTACAACTACCGACAATTAACCTTTAAACACTATTATCCATTTCAAAGAAAATATGATTACAAATGATAAAATTGGAAATTAAAACAAAATTAATGGAGTTTTTATTTTTCACAAATTTCAAATCGTTCAGACTATCTGTCGCGCTGGTCTAAGGCCTCGCGATCTAAAACCCTGGAGCTTTGTTTTCTTGTCACTCAGAGCTTTAAATCGCTAAGATCTAAGGGGCTCTGTCACTGCGCCCGTCATCCTGAGATATATGTTGACAAGTCCCATGTGCCTGTAATTTCACCAACACTCTTACCCTTCAAAACCGGAACGCAGTAATGGTCACACAATTGCTTAGCAGTATAAATAAAAAAAGTTCGCGCGCGAATTTAATTTTAACAGTCGTTGTTTTATCTTTGTCTCCAATATTGACTTATTGATTCAAGGAACACTTACTAACTTAGCTAAAAATGCGGAAACTGTATAGGTACATTTATATATAATTATATAACAAATTCTTAAAATTGCATATTAAATCTGAAATGAAACTATTTTTTAGGTTCCAATCGCTTATTTTCCATTTAAAAAAAATCATCCAACGTTTCGAGTTCTTTGCATATTACATGTGGTTAGCCGCCACAGTGGCGGATTTGCCCTAAGACCGCAGCCGGATTTTAGGGGCGGCCAATCGTGACAAAAAATTCACCGATGGTAACCAGAAATAACTAAACATACCTAAACATTTTAAAGGTTCACGCACATTATGGCGGGCCAGCCACACTGCACCGCATGGTATAACAATAATTTTAATATAAATTTTTAATTTTATGTATAAAATATAGATATGTTACATACATATAATGAAATGTATAATCACTACATCATTATATATGATTCTGCCCTCGTAACGAAAAAAGGCACTACTATGCGTACTTTAAACAGCAGTTGTGCTTTTTTTCGCTCCGAGGGCAGTGTTACTGCCGCGTCTGTGTGTCTGTCTGATCGCGATAAACTCGAAACTACTGAACGGATTTTCATGCGGCCAATAGACAGAGTGATTCATGAGGAAGGTTTAAGTGTATAATTTATTTAGGTTTTGTGTAAGTTGGGTAAAATATGACGATAAATGTTGAAGATTGCGGAAAAAATCATGCCGGCTGGGAGCTTTACTGGCGTGCGTCCCATAAACTAACAGAGATATATCAAATCAATGTTCTACAAAAATTTTGAAATTATTAAAAATATGAAATAGTAAATTTCTGAATAGATTTCGATAAAAGTGGGCAATAAAGTAAATTCACTATGTAGTCTACCAGTATATGAGGAGTGCTGAGAATGGGGCGGCTGGTACTAGTACTAACTACATGGCCTGGGGCCTAGGGCGGTCAAATCTGCCACTGGCTAACCATGTGACCATGATCTAAGAACTCGATATCATATTTATATTTACATTTCATCATTATTTTTATGATTATTTCATCATTATCATTATTTCTCAGTCTCAAAGATTTTCATGCCCCTTCCGAAATTGTATTACAATTCGTGAAAGCATACCTGGCAGGTATCATCCGCCATTGTAATGTTTTACAGAGATTCTTTTTTTATATTCATTATTTATTTAGGGACTTGGTTTTACAGAGATGATCTCCGCTAGCTTTTATAAAAATAAATGGACTCTAAACTCTGCTAATTTGGTACTTGAATTTAGATCCAACGGCTTAGCAGTGGCAGCTGCTAGTAGTGCAATGCACAACGGGAGGTGAGTGTGTCAACAGCCCCGGTACCTATCAAGATAACAGGGAGGGTGCAGTACGTGCGCCCGAGGTCGCTCACCTCTGGCACTTGCCTTTTGAGCCCCAAATTGAGCCTGTGTAAACAGGCTGACATGACTGAATTAACTCCCTGTGCAGGTTGCTTGCTTGCAGTTCCCGAATATCCAAGGGGTTGATAGGGAAGGGCACTATAATCAAAACGCAGTTATAAGACTGTGCTATGGACAGAAGTCAATGGACTGATGTCAAGGCTAAAAGATGAGACAACGCCGTGGTAGCCTAATGGTTTAGCCCTAACGCCTCTCCAGCAGAGGTCACAACCTCTAGCAGAGGTTTGAATCCGGGCTCGCACCTCGTAAGTTTCTTGGGTTTTATATGTGAGATTTAATTTGATTCACCATATGTTTTTCGATGAAGGAAAACATTTTGATGAAACCTGCACGTCTAAGAAGTTACACAACCCTCGGAAAACGTGTGAAGTCCCCAACCCTTTGAGCCAGAGGGAGGACTATGGTCTAAAGTCTTGCCTGAGAAGAGACTCATGCCCAGCAGTCATAAATGGCTTGATGATGATGGAATCTGTAAAGGGCCCGATACGTTGGTGTGTTTGAAAAAAAAATACAAATATATACGATTTAGATATGAACATTTCCTATACAAAGAACGCGAAAACCTAAAAACTCGATATACGAGATACGCTCAAACAGTAGTACTCAAGAATGTACAAGTGTAATCAGTAACGAGGATTCTTTGAAACGAGCGTTTGGATACAAAATTCCAACACATAACAATTACCTCATAGTTTTCCCATACTGTTCTACTGAAGCAACAGTATCCTTTATATTCTATTTTGGACGGGTGTAACGTTCGTCAGACGTTTAAATATAACTTCGAAACGATGCCAAAGCAAAGTCAAAATGTACACATAACATTTATTTTTCCAAAATATCGAATTATTCGCGGTCGATGAATGAATCAGGATTAAAAGACTGAAGTATTTTCGAATGATATAGTAAGGGTGATTCAGATTATTGAAGCTTTATAAATCTATATATATATAAAGTAGATTCGAGAAGCACTGTAACTTGTACAATAACCCATAAACCATTGCAAGAAAATTCGTAAAGAGTTTTATGAAAAGACTATGACTTATGGATGACCATGCGTGCTTTTATGAAAGTTTATTTCATAAATGTTTCCAAAATTCACGTGATACTTAGAACAATTGATAATAACGATGGTATACTGAACGAAAACTACGATCAGATCAGAGGGTTTCTTTTTGTATTAGGATATGACGTCATCTTGTTTCAGTTCCACGCAAACAACGATTCCTACGTGAACAGGTGTTAGGGATCACCTAAATACAAGCAATAGATATAAATAACCAACCGGGCTGACCAAGACCTTGCTGCAAGGCGTTGCCATCGACCGCCTCAGAAGGTTGCTTGGAAAATAAACTATAACACCTAAGCTTTAGAAAAATTAATTGAATCTTGAAGATAATAATCATCAAATAAACAATAATTATTGCAACATGGAAAACCAAATAACATTCGAAACAAAATATTAATAAACATTAAATGAAGTGTCCGGACACATCAGATCAGAAAAATCTACACTGGTTCCAAAAATGTTCTGCAAAAAACAGTTCCTATGAATCACTTCATTCTTGACTTCAATTTCATCAGATTTCAAACGCGTTGGTTTTAAGAATACCTAAACAAACTTTGATGTGTTCTCAAGCTTTGCGGAAGCCAGTTGTTACTACGGGAAATGTAAAGGAATTTGCGAATGATGACAGGTTGTTTCCTGTTATTCTAGATTGAAAAATTTGAATGAAATCTGTACAAAACGTATTTCATGGTGGCTGAGTGATTCGTTTAATTTCGATGTTCTCATAGCATATAGAATCTGGAACCACAAATATACGTCAATATAATGCAGATGAAGACTGGGTAAGATTCCCCCAAATTAGGAATGGTATTGTAGGTACATTAAATTTTTCGCTCCGCTACGAACAGCCGTTTTAAATCATCGACAAAGTATTTAGCTACGCTCAATTCCTCACATTTTCGAACGGTGATCTTGAGCAAGCTTTTGCAAACATATCACTTGAAACTGAAAACACTGCGTTGAAAATACTCTGAATTTAATTGGCTTTCGGGTCAAGCATCGAGCATTAATCATTGTTCGCCAATAATAACCTCGTGTTACTTGAATCCTGGCCAAGCGATAAGCGAGCGGTTTGTAATATCCATATCTTGTGAGACGGCCTACATCGTAAGTGGCAGAGAGCAGTGTTTATGTATCCATCCGGGGTATTCTGACGCCGGACGTGTCGGACCAGCGCCGCGGATGGGGCGAGGAAACGCGTGATTCTCGGGTCGCTTCGCTCGGAAACGCCCGCGCACCTGCCCTCTCCGTCACTCTTCCAAATTTAAATCCCATACTCCCCCCACCGACGCGATCGTGCTCGCTAAACATTCTGGAATAATTCCTGCGATTCAGCCACCGGTGCTCGCATTCGAATTCGGGTCGCGACCGCGTCCGGTGATATTGAGAACTGATAATCCTAGTGAAAGAGAAAAGTGTCCATCCAGTACCATGGCTGACGTAGACGTACAAGTCCAGTACACAACCACCGAGCGCAAGACCAGGAAGGTCAAAAAGACCTCCAAGCGTAGGGAGTCCGGGCAGAATGCCGATGGTGACGTCACTGTCACGGAGGTCGAGCAGACCAACACCACCACAACCAACGACGATGGGTATGTGTAGCGGTGGCCAAACTCCCTTGACCCTCGTGCAGTGAGTGACGCCAGTGTGTCTGTGTCGCCAAGTGTCGATTACCGATCCCGAGTGACGTTCCCAATGTTTACCTATGCTAGATTTAAAATTTTGGCCACCCTCACATACCCACCCTAATTTAAGGTATGCTATATATATGTACATTGGAATTTGTAGAAAGTTCACAATTTTCTGAAAATATTCTAAAAATAGAATTCATTTTATAACAATTTCAATTGAAACTATTTTTTTTTTACTTACTCTATACTGCTAAATTCATTTGAAATTCAAGTAAGTTGTTTCAAATCCAAGAAAATCAGCTTGACGTTCGCTTCGAAATGTCAAATCCTATATTTTCGAAATATTCAGAACAATGTATACTTTAGATTTGAACTTAGGCCTCAATAGATAAGCGTTAGTATCAGATTAACTCGTTGTAATAGACCTTCTATCTAGAAAATATTTATTGGTAATTGTAACATGAAAAACATTAGAACAAATATAAATTTCGAAATAGATGCTTGTATCTTGAACAACGCAGTTTTTAAAAGTATGTGATATTTCACATAAAATACTATTTTACTGTAATATTTTTGATAACAAAGTCTGTATTTCGCACTCTACGCTAGCCAGTCAAAAACCACATTACATGCCTACGGTACTGCTTGATTCTTATAGTAAACATTGTCATCGACTATGTCATTCTCTTTCGGTACCTTTCTTCAGATTACTCATTCTTGTTTTTCTAGCAACTTTTCCATTAAAAACGATATTACAAAGTGACTAAGAATTGGCGCCCGAACATACGCTTTACAACAAAACCAAGGACATTAATTTTACGATTTTTGTATATATGCAATTTTTTTTTCATAAGTTCATATGTTTAAACTCACACAAAGAATCGTTTATCACCAATTTTACGAATATAAAGCATTTTGAGAATGACGTTGACTTCATTGAAAATCTGTATACAGCTGGCATCAAGACATCAGTATCTTCATTAACAGTAAATTCTCTTGTTTGCAGCTAATTTTCAGCGGCGAATACACCAAGGCGATGAACAAGGACTGGCACAGCGGCCACTTCTGCTGCTGGCAGTGCGACGAGTCGCTGACAGGTCAGCGCTACGTGCTTCGCGATGAACATCCTTACTGCATCAAGTGCTACGAGAGCGTCTTCGCCAATGGATGCGAAGAGTGCAATAAGATAATCGGCATTGACTCGAAGGTAATCATTTTCATTAGCTACTCTTTGTGGTAGAGAAAGAAGAGATTGGCTGCGTAAAATGCCTGAATTCACTTTTAAAGCCGTATTATTGAAGGCCTTATCGAAGTTAGCAGTTAAATTTGAATAGTACCTACTTTATAATAAAACATTTTGTGAACATACGTTGTCTTTTAATAAAGAAATTCCTAAGATCTGATGGCTCAATCCGCAGCCCAGGAGGCAGAGCGACAGCCACGTTGAGGCTACAGATGCTAGTTCGAGTCCCGTCAGAGGATTGTTTCTTTATGTTTCTTTGGTCTTTGTATCATATATAATGCGTTCCCTTCGTTTAAAAAGTACCTCAGGATCGTTTGGCTTGCTTACACCGGCAGTACAGTCGTTGCCCTCACTTATGTATCCACTATTTGTATAGCACCGACTGAACATATGAAGATCATATTGTTAGATTTAATGCTATTCTTACATCTTATCATAGTGGCTATAAAATAAGGAGCCCTGCTGATTAGTTGGTAACAATATAATTATCTTTATTGCCAGTACAGAGATACAGATACGGGTGTTAACAAACTTAGCCAGTTTACCATAAATTCAACAGAATTGACGGCTCGAAAATCAATGCAGAAATTATGATTTCACAGCTTGTTCAGTACTATAAAGTAGGGAATGAGAACAACTATATATACAGCGTTTATAAAGCCAAACATTTACGATTTGTAACCAAATAATGATACCATGAATTCATAAACATCGTAACGTCCGAATTCCTCCTTGTTTACTCGTTGGGCTTCATTGAGCTTTAACTTCACTTTGACTCCAATTTTCTCTCTTATATATACTACAGCTGCAAAAGTTTTGGAAACTAATATGGTCTCGTTGTAAGACCACGCATTAGAGCTTATCTTATTTACAAATTGATATATAAACATGCCTCTGTTATTTGCGACTTTGGCAAACAGCTTTTCTTTTGACAATTCGATAAATGCACTCGGGTATACCTGTCTCTTTAAATGTTATATACCTACAAAGAACGGTTTATTCTGGACGTTGTATATTGTCTGTAATGTAATTAATGTCTGATGATATAATAATGATTGTTACGATTTTAAAGTGTTGTTGAAGAGTCTTATCCTAGGCTAGCATCTTTCTTTAAATCTTGTATCAGTTTTCAGTTTCAAATTATTTACAGTTTTATGTATATCGTCAACCTAAATATGTTGTCGAGTGTCATCGAGAATAGCATTAGAATCTGAAGTATTCTTTAGCTTTGTTCCACCGATCAAATTTAGTTATGTCACTCCAGCCGGCCTAGATTCTCGTGGCGCACCTCTGCACACGGCCCCACCACGATCGCTGCCAAGCCAACATAACGTAGCCACGCCAAGCTATACATTTATATCTAACCAACGAATGACTTTTCCTGTCGACCAAACAGCTGCAAAGCTTCTAATGTTTACGCCTAACCACACTTTTGCTCCAAATACAATAGTCGTTGACTAATCCCACGTAACTCAACAATCCTCCCAGCGTCTCCAATGTCAACGCAAAAACCTTGTGACAAATTGCCTAAAGCTTAAATTTGTCTTAATTCAGATGAAATCGCAATTGTTATTATTATCGAAGAAAATATCATCATCAAATATCATAAATCTATGAAAAACGTTTTATTGTTGAAATTGTTCACTTAACAAATTAACAGTCTTTCTGATACAGATCGGGTGCTGGCTTAAGCGAACCTATTTTCGGGTCGGATACAATGTAATTTAGTGTTTTCTAGCAACCTTGACGAGCCGGCAGATCCGTCAGCCGATTTTTTTGAGATTTATGTTCTGCGTAATTTAAGCCTTAAGTATTTTGTAATCAGCCAAAATAAACATTCATATTTTATTGACATTACGACACCCGGTGTAAGAAGTGGAGGTATATTCCCGCCTAGTTTTCACTCGCCAGGAATAGCGCAGGAATGAGGGGAGCATTATTTTGAAACTGGACGTGGTCGCCGACTTGTACAATTTCTATTTTAGGCGGAGTGTTAATTTGTAATGGCCTGAAAAATTTACCTGCACACTATTTGCCAGGAAGTATTGGTATTCAGAATCCAGCTCGTAAGTTTTGGCCAGTGAACTTTGAGTGAAATCATGTAATAAATTATAATAACCAATCTCGAGTGTTTATCTGGAGTCGTAAAATCTGGTGAATCATAAGTTGAAATAGGTCAAGATGATGTAACACACGAATTGATGGACGCAATCACACAACCACAATCTTTTAGACAAATGGTGTTAGCTCAAATCTATAAAGATCGCTTCATAATGAATGTTCTACTCCAAATAAGTATTGGCATGATTGCATCTCATTGAACATTTGATTCGATCAATGAAGGTAAAGTAATAATTACTACCTACGCGCCTACGTTTAACGACTACCATCTTCGGTGAATCGTTTTTATTCGTATTGGGACTCGTATTTCGGTCGTATTGTAAAGATCTTGGCTTACCTACACGTCGTTAGTAAAGGTATAAAATACACCTACGCTATGTAGGAAAACTACTAGAACAGCGTGCAATGCACATCGTCGTTTAAAAGTCTGTGATCAGCCAATGCCGAACAACATCATCTGATTCCATCCACTTTTACTTTTTACTTCCATCACTCAACACCTAATGTTCTTTCAGGATTTGTCGTACAAAGACAAGCACTGGCACGAGGCGTGTTTCCTGTGTGCGAAGTGTCGCGTCTCCCTAGTGGATAAGCAGTTCGGCTCCAAGCTCGACAAGATCTACTGTGGCAACTGCTATGATGCCCAGTTCGCCAGCCGCTGTGATGGCTGCGGTGACGTCTTCCGTGCTGGTAAGTCTATCCTGAGTGTTGGATACAAACATGTTGAGTAATGCCGTGCGTTATGCTCATGTAATGTCGGGCTTCGGATTCGAAGATTTCAGGTTTAAGTCCTGGCACGATAGAAAATATTTAAGATCATTATTTTCCGTCTGATTGCAGTTTTTGTTACGATTTTATTTACTGCATTAGTACTTCAGTTACGCCAGTCTGGTGGCGTGAGTTATCAACATATTGGCGTGACTTGACGAGAACTTGATTGACATATTTTCGAAGGGAATTACGGTTCAGATTCTATTAATAGGCACATGCAACTTGCATCAACCTGTAATTTTATAGCACAATCAATCGCATATTATGACATACCTTTTTTCTTAAACTATCTTGTGAAATATCCAGAATAATGTTATAAACGCGAAAGTAACTCTATTACGTTGTCACTCCTCAGCCGCTGAACATTTGACAATTTGAGGGTCGTATTCTAGAACTCTCGTATTCTTGAGCATTGATCAAGTCAGGACTTGAATATTGCAGTGAGCATTGAAAATCATACTCAAGTCCTTGCCATTAGGGTCGTATTTCCAGTGTTTGAAATCATACTCAAGTCTGCTCAAATCCTGACTTAAGCATTAAGTAGAGTTCTGGAATACGACCTTAGGTCTTTGATGAATTTTGGTATAGATAGAGGGGACCTACGACAAGTAGGTACATAGGCTACTTTTTGTCAGAAAAATAAATATTAAAAGAGGTGAAGTAGGGGATGATAGTTATATTTCTCAAGTTGTACAGACCACTGTACTTCGGTACAGGCCACTCGAAATACTTATTCCACGCAGACAAATCCGCGTGCACCAACTAGAAAAAAACTATCATATCGCACTGCTATCACAATAGTGTATTTAACAAAGATGCACATCGTGAGATCCGTTGGTTCGTACCGTGGCTTAGTTGGTGTATCGCCTGTCACGGTTTGCTAGGAGACGTTGGTTCGAATCTAGTCAGATCGAAGCGAATTTTTTCGAAGTGTCGATCTTTATTTAATAATTATAACAAACTAATGAAGTAATTTCACAAGAAAACAATTGAATATCATCGTAGTGAAACAACATTCAATAAAACTTAATTACAAAAGCAGGAAATGTTCGTGACGTCATTCAAAATCTATCAGAACGGAAATATATCGATTTATTTACACGTTTAAGTCATTCTTTCACCATACAAGGCATAATGATGAATTGCATCTATTATAGACCCTATTCAAGAATATTACACATATCTCCTCACACTTAGAAGTATTTCTTAAACATAGATAATAAACAACAATATTAATAGCAATTTCAAGTTAAACAACTCTTAAAATTATAATCAGGTACTTTTAACAAGACTTTACTGAAGTTTTATTTTGCTCAGTATAATTGTAACCTTTTTAAGAAAAACCGACCTCAAACATTCGTGGAATTACGTCTATTTCCCAAGCTTTATTGAAATCGGTTATCGGTAACTGTGTGAAACCAGATTCATCCCCTAATCTGTCACCCTTAGAGGTACTTAGGAAACTTTCTTCAAATTTAAATGAGACCAAAACTGAGCTAAGCTGGTACTACTTATTAGACATAGTTAGTTCCGCGAGTTGGCACTAGATGGCGTTGTACTGTTTCGCACACTTTCTGAATCGCGGTGTTAAGATTTTTCTCCGCAGTATGACTACCTACTAACCCCGAATCGAACGTTAGTTCTAACTCCAATAAACCCATTCGTGTGCTGCTAAAAAATATTCCTAGACCTTTTTCTGTAAAAATAAACTTAATTCGCTTTTGACCTCGGGTTGGTTGTACTCTAAATTTCACATAGCAGTAACTAATAGACACAACACATGAACGTTACGTTAACCATTCATGTTTCTTTCAATATAGCGATCTTGTAACTCAATACTGGCCATATAAAGGCATCAAGAAGCTGTGTGAGTAAAAACCATTGCCATTGCCACGACCTCGTTATCTCTGCCTTTGCAGAGAGTATGGTAATAAGAATTTTTAGGAGAAGAAATCTTTTTTTGTAAATATTTAATGTTTATCTTGTTATTTTATTCTTTTCATTGCATTGATATTATTATAGCATTAGGACATTTTTCCAGAACAACGGTTTCACACTGGTAATGTAGCTCCAGTCTTTTTGTTTTATGATACCGTGTGACGGGACGAACAATTCAAGTAAGCGACACACCTGTCTGTAACAGTTGCTGGTTACGCACTAAATCCTCTTTGGTATATGCAGTAGAGGCCTGCTCTTTGGTCGGCCGCTTAGAAAAAATAATACGTCATCATTCATTCTAATTATTCCTCTTGTCAAGTTTATCCGCAATTTTTCTGCAATAAATAAACCGCTTCGCGTTCATCTACGCCGACTAGCATCCAGGTGAGTGGATCTCTGCCGCCCTTTAAATTCCCTTTGGATCCAACTCCCGCGCTAGCCGTTCGCATTTTTCGCATAGTACCTTTGGCTATTTACACGCCCTACCAGTTGCAATGCCACTCGGAACTTAAAATCGCTGTGGGATACTTAACGTGTCTTTTAATACCAGTTTAATTAAATTATCGGTGGAATTTGCCAGTTGTTACTCATGATTGGAGGACATTATGTTTAATGTCCTCCAATCAAATAAGTTTTATTTCCTAAGCAAACAGATGACAAAATTGATGCCCAATAAATTTTAAACGTAGTCTTGTTAAACAAAACCCACGCGCCACCTCAAACCGAAGATGACACAAACAAAAAAACAACGCGGAAACGACCATCTATGATTCATATTATAATATTAACTATTGTTATTTTTAGTTTCAATATCAAAATAAGTGGATGTACTTAACGAGAAATGTGAAAAAGATCTTTTATTTTGCACATGAAATCAAATACTGTCGTAACTCAAAAATGGTGGTATTGAGAAAACACGATTTGAAAGTTTTTTATATTTATTATTTTATAGTAATTTATATTCACGTTTACAAGTGGATTACTGATTTATTATGTATAAACAAAACTAATTCCATTATTTTCAATAAGATTAATTCAATATGTTCTTTATAATTTTCAGATCGTTTGCGATTTATTGATTTATTAAGTATTTACTTAATAAGTAGCAGTAGGGCTCCTTGTGAAAAAGTTCGTTCAGGAAAGTACTGCCACATTATCTATTTCTGCCGACAAGCAGTAGCGTGAGCATTACTGCGTTCCGGTTTCGAAGGGCAAGGGAGCAAGTGTAATTGCAGGTCCATGGAACTTATGTCTTAGGGTGTGAAGTGCAGTGACAGTGTCCCTCATATCTTTGTGATTTAGATTCTGAGTGGTATTGCTACTGTTATGGATAGGCGTGAAAGGGTTGTAACCCTAACTAGCCGTGAACAGGTTCACGGCAATGAAATGGGAAACTTCCGGTCCACAAAATTTATTAAAGAAGTAAAGTTTAAAGAAAGGGCTGTAACAATAAAAGGTAAATGTAAAAAAACAGGTACAACAGTATAAAACACTCCCTACACTTTATTATTAAGGCACTTACCCCTAAATGGGCCGAGAAACTGAATTACAGAAATAGATACATGAAGGGTGTAGACTTATAAATTATTACACATGATTAGCTTATTAACAGCTCTGACTGTTGTGGCGGTCGAGCTGGGAGTGACCGTGGTACGAAAACAAAATGAGAAAGTGAAGGAAGATGGAACAATTCGAATTTAAAATTTAAATGCAAGTAAAATAAAAAAAATGATAAGATACAAGAGGATAGAGGCGATACAAAAAGGTGAGATGACGGTGTAAGGAGGTCACACCGTCACAGGCGTGTCGCTTACCATCAGACGCACGACTTGTTCGACCCGTCACTTTGTCCTTATAAAAAAAACTACCCTCTTCATATAATTACAGCGTTTAAACATACAACATACGGTATTACATCTGATATACATGACAATTACGATGTACGTAACATTTGCAATAATGGTAATGAAATAAATTACATAAACTTAAACTGACCCACGGCACCCATTACGCCATCACGTGCCGGTAATCCAGAGGTTAAAGAATCGCCATGTACCCTATGGACGGGGAAGCTAACCAGTCCCGAATAAGTCTCTGGAAAGAGAGATACCCCACGGCATCACTCATCCCGCTATCGGAACACCTCCCTCCTGGGCATGATCTACCTTAACAAACTTGGAAGTCCCTAAATAGACTGTGAACCCCAGTCGGCCGGAGCAAGGAGTGCATGCACGGGTGGGGTTACATATCTTAGAGCGCATGTTTGTGGTATCTCTCCCCGGACTATGGCACATGTTTTGTCCTGCCTTGCGTGACCCTACACCTGCACACGCTAGGACCTGTACAACGCCACTGATAATGATGTCTCAGTCACTAAGTACTCATCACAAATATAAACGTCATAGTAGACACGCCAAGAACAAGAAGATTGATTAGTTAATTAATTAACAATTCTAATATTTTTTCTACAAAGTTGTTTCTCGTGTACATGGGACATGTCTAGATATTGAATTTTACTATCAATGATATTGTATTCGTTGAAAATTGATTGATTGATTGATTGAAAGATCTAATTACCAATACGATTTTATTTATAGGTTAAAGGCTCTTTGTGATTCTTGGCATCGGGACACTAAAAAGTGCCACTGCTTTCTATCAAATTACGAGTATTTGATAAGTCTTTTAGATGTTTCTTTATATTTAAAACAAATTAGATGTGACGAACGGACGGGAGTGATGGACAAGCAAATCATTACTTATGCAATAACTTCCATTTTTTGAATTTTAATACGTTACACTAAAAACTGGATTTTAATTTGTAACTTTTAAACCAATCAACTTGAACACGTGACATGACATACATAGCTGTTCAGCCCTCCTTGTCATAACGAACGCATTTGCAATTTGGTAACTTTCGAAATATTGTCCCATATTATCAACCCATTTATATTTCCCACTACTGGGCATTGGTCACCTCTCGATTGGGACCTCACAGGTTTCCCAATTGTCCTGAACTTTCTTCGACGTGCAGGCTTCATTGCGTTGTTTTACTTCATTGAAAAGAACATGATAAATTTCAAATAGTAGATAGGTACGGTAGGTCAAAACCATTTGGCTACCACGACGTTGTCTCATCTTTTAGCCTATACATCAGTCCACTGACATTTGTCCATAGCACAGTGCCGTAACCTTAGAATAATAACGCATAGAATGATAGTTTCATATCAAACGAACTGTCACAAGTGAGGCAAAAATCAAATTCATGTAGTTTTAGTAGTAGGTTAATTTTCGGTTTAAGTGAATATTTATATAAAAATACAAGTTGAAACGCGTTACTTCCTCGTGGAATGTGATGTTAGTATCTATTTTATGTTTGTCTGACGTATTTTTACACTCATTTACCGCACATTTCGTCGTTTTTGTGTGCAAGTTGACTTTGAGCACTGAAGGCCCGCCCGCTCGTGTAGGCCCTTTGGGAGCGCTTCAATTTGCCTCACTTAGCGTGTGCGGGCTAGGTTTCTATGCGTTATTATTCTAAGGCCGTAACTATGTTTTAATTATAGTGCCCCTCCCTATCAACCTCTTGGTTATACGGGAACTGCAAGCAAACCTACACAGGGAGTTAATTCAGTCCACAGATCAGTCCGTTTACAGACTTAATTCTGGGGCTCAAAAGGCAAGTGCTTGAGAGAGAAGAAATTTAAAATAAATAGAATATTTTAAATTTCTTATCAAGGGTGTTAATTTGAATGCGTTACTTTAAGAATAGATGAAAGCCAGTGTGTGAATATGAAGGAAATGTGTTGTGAAATCAACCTGCAAAATTTGTACATACAATCCATTTTTTGCGTTTCAATAACTTTGTGCTTTAAGATACGAGTTTGAGAAAGTAAGGCGACGATAATGAATGTGTAAGGATTTTAGAAACGTTTATACGATTTTAACACTGTATAACTCACTTATTCGTAGCACTCTCGAGTATGCAACTCCTGTCTGGAATCCGAACTATCAAGTTCATGCAGAAAGAATAGAAAGTATACAACGGGCATTTACTCGTTTTCTGGCGTATAAGGATAGGCAATGCCCATATAGAGCTGACTACCGCAGGCGCTTGCTTTATTTTAAACTGGAGAGGTTGGAAACTAGGAGGAAAATTTTTGACCTGAGTTTGCTGTACAAATTATTACATGGACAGCTCGATATGCCCTGCACGACGTCTCAGATTGGTTTGGCGGTACCTAGAAGACTTCCTCGTTATCCAGCACAAAAAATATTTTCGGTTCCGGTGTCTCGTACTAATGTTGGCCATTTTTCTCCGCTCAATCGTTGCATGCGAACTTTTAATGACATTAACTCAGATGAGATTGACATCTTTCACGACTCGTATAAAATGTTCAGGAGGAATGTAAGGGAACATTTAGTGTAAATATTAATTCGTTTATAATTGCATAATAATTTTTAAGTTCATATATTTTACTTTTTTTCCATTTTTATATAATTTTTAGTTTTCTTTGAATTGCTGATGTTACCTTTCCAGAGTGTTGTATACTCCTATAAGGACGTAACATACTGTACTTAACCATTTAGATAAGATTGTGTAATATTGTCTATGTATACGTCGATGGTGTATCAAATAAATAAATAAATAAATAAATAGATAAGTTTTTAAAAATAATGATTTAGTTTCGCTAAAATGTCGATTGTGTTACTTATGATAACATAACACACCTCACAGATAACTTAAAACTTTCTGTGTACAATCAACGGTGCAAAATGAATTGTATAGAAATGTAATGATGTGCTTGTTAAGATACAAGTAGAATTCGTTTCGGCAATAATACATACCGCATTATTATTACAGTAGTGTTGTAACTCAAAATATGTAAACTTCAAAATTACATCACTATTGAATTTAAAATTTAACTCTCTAATTACAATATTTTAAGAAACAAATTAAAAGATATCTATTCTGGCCAAAACAGGTCTTACTCAAAAATATGAAATTAATTTTTCCGTTATATATATATCTCTGTAATAAACTTTAACCTATATATACATTTTAATTAATGATCTTTCACTGGAAGTGAGTAATTCGTTTTTCATCGATTCAGAAAAAATACAGTTTTTGAGTTAATACACTATTGTGTTAACAGTGCGAAATTAAGGTGGATAAAATATAGAAACACTTAATCAAACGCTTTGACAATTTAATAACACCTACCTCTAAGATACGGTACATGCACCGTTACGAGCAAAATTACAAATGCCACAGGAATGCCACGGTTTTTTTTCTGTACAGTTAGTCGCACTAATTCCGAATTAATTTGCCAAAAGTTCGACGGGGTCACATCGCTTCTTGTAACTTATGAACTAGTTTAGCAATTGTGCTATTGAGGTCATAGGAAAATATGTAATGGCGGCCTTTATTGCCTTTCAGTCAAAATTGTCCTTATTATAACAATCCAACGTTTACATTACATCCGAAATAATCTCAGTACACAGTACTAAAAACACCGACCTTAAAAGTGAGTGGAATTACATCTGTTTGCCAAGTTTTATTGAAATCGGTTACCGGAAAGTGTGCGAAAGCTGATTCATCCCCTAGTTTGCCACCCTTAGAGGTGGAATATTTTCTTCAAATTTAAATGGGACTAACACTGAGATACCCTCGTTCCACCAAAAACAAAAATCATCAAAATGCGTTCACAAATGCCGCTGGAGTAATCTACGCAATTATACAAAAAAAAATACAGTCTAATTGAAAACTTTTTTGAGTCGGTTTAAAAAACTATATTGGAAATAAACACAACATATAAAAACGTCTCTACATCCACGTTATGACTTATGTGCAACGGTCGGAATAGGACGTCACGCGGGTTTTGCATAATAATGATAGAAAATAACACTTGGTCCACATCATTTATTGTAAAAGGTATAACAGTAGGGAAAAAGTGAAGGAAAAGAAAGAAGAAAGGAACAGGCTGTAACAAATATAAAAACAGGTATAATAATATAAAAACCCTCCTTACAGATTAGACTAACTTAAGTGAACTTACCCAAAAAGGGCCCGAATATAATATATTGCTGCTTTTTAGTTTAGGCTTACATGATTGAAGGTCTTTTCTCCTCGAGAATTTTGATGGGAGTGGCGACGGAACGAAGCAAAGTAAGAATGACAAAGAAAAAGAATTAGAGAACGATTCAAAATTTCAAAAATAAGTGGCCAGGAACTAGAGAAAAGGCTATAGAAGGTGGTATGACGATGAAGGAGGTTACGGCTAAAAAGTAGTTGAAAAACCAAATACGAAGATACGACAACAAACTTAGTTGGTATAGCGTCTGGCACAGTATGCTAGAAGACGTCGGTTCGAATCCAGCTGAATCGAAGGATTTCTTTCTGAGTGTTCGGTATTTGTATTAATAATTATTTATTCGAATTCCAAGTTCCCGGAAATAAATTTACTGCATCGTAGGATAAAACTATTCACCTAGAAACTTACTTACTTTACTTACTTACTTACTTACTTTGGTAAAAGTTTAGTTATCTTTACATGCTGCTACTAGAATTACTTTAAAATCAAACTTCAACTTCAGGTGAGTAGTTTTATCTTACGGTGCAGTAAAACTATTCGTATAGATACATTTTTCTACTCGTTTGGAAACACTTTATTCCAACTAGTCATAGTTCCGACCAGGCTATTTACTAAGTCAGCCACGTTTACAGTCAAAATTTAAACAAATTTCAAAATATTTTCCGACGACTGCATGTCGCTCGAGAGGCCAATCCTCACCGACGCGACGATTCTTTCATCGACCATGAGTCATATTCATATTTTGACACTGATATCAAGTTGATGTTCTTAAATAGGGCATAGAATACGGCCGCGGCAAGGTCGCTCGCGACAAAAGGTATCCGGCACAATTATTGATGGCTACAGGTTTATAAAACTGCACACTATGCCGCTGTTAGTTGACGGGCTTTTTTTTTCACTCATACTGGGTATCTCAATCTGGGGTCCTGTCTACCATCTTTCAGTTCCTCCACTCGCTTCAGTCTCTTTAAACACGCTCGTTGTTTCTTGTTGTTACGTTCGGCCTGGGTATTTTAAGGACATCCTCAATCTGGTTGAGATTTATGCGTCAAGGTCGACCTTTATCACGTTTCCATTCACTTGGCTTGGTAAATTTGGGTGGTTATACTTGTAACATTTATACCGTCCATGCGACCAAACCGATGAATCATTCCATCCATTTTCTATTTCAGTCACTACATCATTTGTCGCATAAAGCTAAGAAACAATTTTAATATTAGAATGCTCCACAAATCTGTGTGGTCTTTGTTACACAAACTACTCACGTACAAGTCCTATTTATACCGGTAAATGACGACCTAAATTGGACGATTCTATTTTCAGTGGTTGCCAGGCTTACGAAAATTTCCCGAATTTCTGTTCTATGCGCGACGCAAAACGTTTCGCAAAAGATTTCAATGTTTTTGCTACGAATTTTCTATAATAATACTAAGAAGTATTGGCTCATTATTATATAAGTAGCTCAGATGGTAAGAGCAGTGGCCGCGGTGTGGCAAAAGACGCTTGTTCGAGTCCAGTCAGATCGAAGGAATTTTTCTTTATATTTTTCGATCTTCGTATCGATAATGATGACAAACTGGTGGAGTTTTTTCACAAAAATAAAATATAATTTCACAAAAGGCCGTGGTAACCTAATGGTTTTTCCTACCGCCTCTCGAACAAAGGCCGTGGGTTCGAATCCGGTCTCGCACCTCTGAATTTCTCGGCGTTTATGTGCGAAATTTAATTTGAAATTTACCATGAGTTTTTCGATGAAGAAAAACATCGTAATGAAACTTACACGTCGAAGAAGTTTCACAGCCCACATCCCCAACCTGCATTAATTAGGCTAGCGTGGCAGACTATGGCCTAAATCTTCTCCCGAGAGGAGATCTGTACCCAACAGTGGGACGTACGAACGCGTTGATGATAATTAACTAACATAAATATTATAACACATTAAATCAGTAGTATTTTGGTTTGAAATCAACCGATAACATGAGCCGTTTTACATCACCCCGGCGCTATACAAGAATTGTATATTTACCTCAGATGATGCGGCCATTTTTTATTTCTTGCAATTCACACGTAGGTATCCTTAATAATGCTAAGTGCCTACATCAAACATATGAAATTCAGGATTTCATAAAATACGACGTTCCTACAAATGTTATGACAATATGACAAGTTTGGTGCGAAATTGCAATGTTTTTTCAATATGGCGGTTGACAGTCTTCTTATTTGTATTGATCCACGGCACGACGAACAAATCAACCCCATTTACGTTTGTACCAGGGCCATTTAAAGATTGCTGGATCTTTTTTCGTATTATGAGTTTATGACGCATGCTATGGATATTATTGTCATAATCGTGTTTTTTAAACATGTCAAACATTTCAGAGATGACGTGAAAACATGTTTACTTTCAAGATTTTAAACACGCTCTAGTCGTATTGTGAATGGAGCCCTCACATACACATACATTTTTCATAATAAACGTTGGGCGTTTCATAAGTTATCACATTTTGTAATCTTTAGCCGAGAAATGTAAAAGCGTACTTGTGCGCTTACACGACATGAATTGATGAAAACTAAAATACCTACCGGCGCGCTATGATGGCCGTTTTGACAGTTTTCAATAGTGAGGTCAACTCTCAATTCATTATCGAAAAAAATATAATTAAATGCGACTCGCATCTATATATATCTATAAGTTTTTAGATTTATAACTAGTATTGCAAGGGGTAGCTGATTAAAGTTTTAATAAAACGAAAATAAAAAATGTTTACTTAATGCCTCGTCAATTCAAAACTGCTTTGTTTTGCATTGAGCTTTGACGCGAGTTTGCCGAAGGTAGAAGTTGTGCTGGACAGCGATCCTATAAGTGACGATCGCATTAGATTTCATTTATAAAAGTTTCGAATTTCGAAAAACAAATGCCGAGTTGTGTCGTAAAATTGTGCATCCATAAAGTTTACTGCACGTCACTATTGACAACAATGCACAGCAATTAGCTCCTTCAAAGTAGTTATGAATTAATACGAAACGTGATGAGCGGGTAAACGTCAAAACGGCTATCATACGAGTAGAGTGCCGGTACTATAAACACAAATTAACTTCAACATTTAGACATTTTACAAATTGCCATATGTTCAAATTTTGAAGGCGACGCGTGTAAAACAATGGAAACCCACATGAGATAAGTTGATGTCATTCTTGCCACGTGCTTAAGTCTGACTTAGGTTCAGGTGTTAATCTAAATTGCACGTAGGTTCGATTGGTTTGTTTTATAAACAATATAATTACATTATGCAATATGGAAATTTTTTCTATTGATTTACATTATATAGTATGTATACAAGAATAAATTTAGTTTAGGTTTAATATGTATGTACCGTTGGTTTTTATTTTACATGCTTTTGGAGTATGTAAGTACACGCTGATTTTTATAATGAAATTACGACCGGACGCTCCTTGTGAGAGTTCGTTAGGGTACTAGTGACAGGGCCTCTCAGATCTTCGCGATTTAGAGCCCTAACTCACCGGGACGCCAGTGAATACTTCAGCAGTGAATATTTGGCTACCTCTGGCAACCGACAGTCGCCAAACTTAGTAGCCATGCCACGTATGTCGAGTGCCTACGGCGACTGTCTGGCGACTGTAGTGAGGGAAGCGCGGTTTACACGCGTACATTTTGTTGGCTACGTCGCCAGCGCGCCAGAGTAGTCCACATAGGGGAGCGTCGGTAGTGGCCACGGTTCCAAATTGGCGACGTCGCCAATCGGTAGCCAAGTGAGGTAGCCGTCATACATTTTATTAGAAATTTTTGGCTGCGTAGCTGACGACGTCGCCATGGCGTCCCGGTGAGGCAGGGCAAGTTTTGAATGGCCACCAGGCGCACGACTTCTTCGTCCCGCCACTTGGTATCATAAAAATAACCTTACCATGACGATATAATGACGCATATCTCTAGCCATCGTAAAATACTACTCTTTTTTGGCAAATTGCACAACGCCCCTAGCGTTCACATGTGGAAGTAACATTATGTATAATAATCTCGTGGTTCAAAAAGTTCGTGGAATTGTACATCTTTTTGCCAAGTTTTATTAAAATCGAAAATGCGCAAAACCGGATTCATTCCCTAATTTGCCACCCTTAGAGGTGGAATATTTTCTTCAAATTTAAATGGGACTAATACTGAGGTCTTAGAATAATAACACATAGAAACCTAGTCCGCACACGCTAAGTGAGGCAAAATGAAGCGCGCCAAAAGGGCTTACACGACCGGGCGGGCCTTCAGTGCTCAAGGTCAGCTTGCACCGCGAACAGCTCCAGAATTTTAGCTAAAAATGACGAAATGTGCGGTAAATGAGTGTAAAAATACGTCAGTCAAACATAAAATAGATACTAACATCACATTCCACAAGGAAGTAACGCGTTTCAACTTGTATTTTTATATAAATATTCACTAAAACCGAAAATGAACCTAGTTACTACTAAAACTAGCCTGCATGAATTTGATTTTTGCCTCACTTGTGACAGTTCGTTTGATATAAAACTATCATTCTATGCGTTATTATTCTAAGACTGAGGTACCCTCTTTCCAACAAAAAAAAAAGAATCATCAAAATCGATTTACAATTGCCGGAGTTATCGCGTAACACATACAAAAGGAATACAGTCTAATTGAGAACGTCCTCCTTTTTTTGAAGTCGATTAAAATATATTTTACTGTACCCTTCTCTGCGTGACTGGTGAACAACATTATACTGATTAAGTTCTCCTTACGGTTAAAAGATTAAATATACTTAAATTTCCATACAAAAACAAACGTAGGTGTTTGTCATTTATTATCTTCACTAAGTGACACTTAAACAATATTTGTCTTCTTTATGTTTGTTGTATTAAGATTTATTTATTGACTGAATGAGTTAGGTAGAGTACAGGTTGCAGAAATACTACTTAATATACTTGGTTGTGTTGCGTACTAATCCGAGACTATACAAATCTAAAAAACTTGGACGCACTTCGGATGTCACTTGTGCACTAAGTCGATAAAAATCCGAGAAAGTACGAATAATAATAATAATAACGCACACACTCAACATTGCCCCGCACTAGGGAAACCCTGTGTCGCGGGTGCCATGGACACACACATAGACAACCACAAATTACACCCAAACTCACGAGAGAAATAAATGTAGGCCATACAAATATTTCTCCCGGCCTGGGAATCGACCCCGGGGTCCTCGGCGTGGCAGTCCGGTATGGTAACCGTTCCGCCACGGAGGCAGTTATAAATATCGTACACCTAGAGATAAAATGATCCCTGTGACATTTCGGACCGTCATTTCTCGGATTCGGAACTGGGGGTCTACTCTCGATATCCGTCCGAAACAATTACTGTCAAATAAGTAATATTCGAGAAAATTAAAAGACAAGTATCAAGTATGAAGCTTCATTCGCATCACGCGTCTTTTCATTTGGTCAAGTATTGCTTATTTGGCAGTAATTGTTTCGGACGGATGTCGGACGGAGATCGAGAGTAGACCCCCTGATACGAATCGGGTGCAGTGCGGATGGTTTGACTTACTTACAAGCAGAGGCCGTAGGTTCGAATCCGCGGTACTGAATTCGGACTTCTTAGATTTTTAATGAATTTAAAATTTACCATGAGGTTTTCGGCGAAGGAAGACATCGTGATGAAACTTTTTATTTGTTATAATTATTAATACAAAGATCGAAAACTCAGAAAAAATTCCTTCGGTCCGATCGGATTCGAACCGACGTCTTCTTGCATACCGTGCCAGACGCTATGCCAACTATGCCACGGAACGAACCAACGGACCTCACGAATTTTTCTATGTGCTTGCGTCGTGTCTTTGTACTTGGTCTTTCAACGACTTTTTAGTCGTAGCGCCATCTATGAGAAATCTATTACAGATTTATCACCCAGTTAGTACCTTTACAGCTACCAGTTATTTGTTATTAAGCTTATGTAATTTATTTTGTTACTATTATTGCAAATGCTATGTACACCGTAATTGTCACGTATATCAGATGTGATACCGTATGTTGTATGTTTAAACGCTGTAATTATATGAAGTGGTAGTTTTTTTGTAAAAGGACAAAGTGACGGGACGAACAAGTCGTGCGCTTGATGGTAAGCGACACGCCTGTCCATAACAGTAGCAATACCACTCAGAGAATCACAAAGATATTAGGGGTACTGCCACTGCACCTAACACCCTAAGACATAAGTCGACAAGTTCCATGGGCCTATAATATCACCAGCAACCTTACCCTTCCAAACTGGAACGCAGTAATGCTCTCATTATTCCTGGGCGGCAGAAATAGGTAAAGTGGGAGTACCTCACTGGACGACCTCTATCACAAGGAGCTCTACGAGTTCTACTACTAAAACAGGTTCTCAACCCTTGGAAACATGTAGTCGCTAACCCCCACTGGGCTAGCGTGGCGAACTATGACCTTAACTATGAAAGAAATAACGGAATAATGACATATAAATAGGTTAAAAGTGATGATGACTTTGGAACCAAAAATAAACTTAGTCATTACAATAAACAATGTTGATTATAATCAGATATTAAATTATCCCATTAAAATGATGTATGGTGTCATTCGAATAAATAATCATGAGGCATCGACTCACTTGACATTCAAAAGAAGCGCGTGGACATAAATATTAATAAAAAAAAAACGAATAATTATTTAAAAATTATTAATTAAATATTGTTTTGTTTAGTGATTTATCGACTTGTATTAGCCACTTATTCTATTTTTATTTCTTATACATTTTATCATTGTTTTCGTTATAAGAATAATAATCTAAATTACTACGCAACGTATTTCACTCTAGAATACTTCATAACAGGAACCTGCGCACTTACAGCCACGTGCAGATATTTGGTTAAGCGAACAAAAATGCCTCTTACTTCTTTAAAAAAAAGAAAACAATAACCATATTAAAGTCATATAACTATACTTAACAATAAAAAACAATACGGGCCACATTTCGTTCTTTAAACCGCACCTAATTTGCACACTATGGTTTCGTTTACTTATTCAACTCAAACAATAGCTACGCGATGTTTTAAATATCGTCTCGAAAGTTTCGTCACAATTTGCACCTCATTTTACTTTGAAATTAACAAATTTATGCAAAACCAGAAACCCTCTGGCATCACCAGTTGATTGTAAACACACTTTCGGCTTTCGAACTTGAACGTCGAACGAGGCCATTTTGATTTGGACTATTGAAATGGCAGAGATCCTTTTCGAATTTCAAATTTGTGTAAAAGTAACTAAAAGTGTCTTTGTTTTTTTAATAACATTTACTGATTAATAATGTCAGGCAGAAGTATTGGAAGAACTCAATGCGCAGAATACAACGACACTTTCCATACAGCCATAAGATAATTTGCCGCTATGCGATAAAATCGCAATTCATAATATTAACGACATACGTAGGAGGGCAGAATCAACTAACAGAACCAAAATGTCCTAGAATCAACTAACATTTCAACTGCACTTGTGTTGCATCTCAAGAACATCTTGAACATTAATTTATTTTACAGATTTTATCGTTTAGATACAAGTTAATCTCAACGTGTTATCTAAAAAGAAACATATTTTATATATTGACTTATTGATGTTTTTAATTTGTGTAATTAATACAGAAAGCGACACGCCTGTCTATAGCAGTTCCAGCGGTACTGAGAGCTATAAATCGCAAAGATCTGAAACATAAATTGACAAGTCTAATGTGCATGTAATTTCACCAGCACCCATACCCTTCAAAACTGGCTAAAGCTCACATTTTGTCCTTAACAGCAGAAATCGATGCGGTGGCAGTCCTTCCTGGACGAACTCTTTCACAAGGAGCTCTACTGCTACTACTGTATTTTACATTCAGTAGAATAAGACGAAACAAAAAGACAATTAAATTATTACAAAAACAAGCATGTCAAATAGGTCTATGGCTATAGAGTTCAGCCTAGTACGTAGCCCTCACAGACATTCTGCCATAACCTGTGATGGGTAGATAATAACAAATATTAATACACGCAACTGCGTAAAAACGACATAATTAAAAATGTACAATATTCAAGAACAACAAATTTGCATCTTGGAATTGTTTAGCATTTGCATTCGAATATGAACGATTACTTATACTTGAAATCGAAAAAAATTACACGTTCCAATAAAAAAAAATGTATTTGATGAGGAGGGTGAATTCTCCAAATTGCGAAATGTGTGGAATTCCCGAGGATAATATTAGGGGTTAAAGTATGAAATTGCCGTCTTATTGCAATAGGTTCTTTGAATTTTCATAGAATCTTCATGGTTTGAGGTTTTCGAATGAAACTTTTTTCAAATGGTTTCTGTGATTTTTTTTTTTTTAATTTGAAACATTTGAATATCGACTTTCAATTGTTTTTGTTATTCAATTTAGACAAGAAAGATGGATACTGCGAAAATTCGAGTGATTTTTGAATACGAGTTCCGACGCGGAACTAACGCGGCAGAAACAGCCCGCAATATCAATGCTGCGTTTGGAGAGGGGTCTACTAATGAACGCACCGTGCGATTTTGGTTTAAACGCTTTCGTGATGGAAATTTCGACTTAAAGAACGAGTCACGAGGAAGACCGCCCACACAGGTGAATAACGATGAATTAAGAGAGATAGTGGAAGCCGATCCTTGTCAAACTACCAGGAATTAGCGGCATGGTTTAACGTTACCTTACCCACAATATTGACTCACTTGCGTCAAATCAATGAAATAAAAAAATACGAAAAATGGGTGCCTCATGATTTGACTGATCTGCAGAAAGAAACGCGTGTTGAAACTTGTGTTGCCTTGTTGAACCGGTACAGAAATGAAGGAATATTGGATCGAATTGTAACATGTGATGAAAAGTGGATTCTTTATGATAACCGGAAAAGAAAAATGCAATGGCTGACCCCAGGTCAAATGCCACAACAGTGTCCTAAAGCAAAACTTACCAATAAAAAGGTAATGGTAACTGTTTGGTGGTCTCAGCATGGTGTTATTCACTATAGTTTTCTCCGATCTGGTCAAGCAATAACGGCAGATGTCTATTGTGCCGAACTCCGAACCATGTTGACAAAACTAGCAGTAAAACAGCCCCGACTCATGAATCGATCTTCACCATTATTGCTCCACGACAACGCGAGACCTCACACAGCACGAGAAACCATTTTGACCCTTCAGGAACTGCAGTTAGAAACCATTCGTCATCCTCCGTATTCACCAGACCTTGCTCCAACGGACTACCATTTTTTTCGTGATTTGGACAATTATCTACGTGACAAGAAGTTTTCTTCCCAGGAGGCAGTACAAAATGCTTTCACACAGTTTGTGCAGTCTAGATCGTCGGAGTTCTATCGCAAAGGCATTAATAACCTTCCCATTAGATGGCAGCATTGTATAGATAATAATGGCAACTATTTTGATTAAATAAATTTGTTAAAAATTTAAAAAATAAACAATTTAGATTTTCAGTACAAATCGGCAATTTCATACTTTAACCCCTATTATATCATTTGCTCATGGAGTGTGTTGGGGAAGCTATCAGGGTTGTTTGCACAGGTTGGTTTTGACACATTAATGTTGGGTGGTTGCAATTCGTTCTGTCTACATGTTTAGGTAAGTAACCAGTATTATGATATTTATCTGTTTATATACTATATTAAGTGTTTCCTTGTATGCTGATATGTTTAATAATGATCACAGTCCCTAAATGAATAAAGAGTTAAGACAAATACCTTTAGCCCGGCTTGACTCTAAGTATTATCCATTATATCCGATTTTTTTATTAATAATTATAACAAACTAGTAGAGTAATTTCACAAAAAGTAATTGAATACCATTATAGTAAAACATCGTGATTTAATATCACTTGCAAACTTAATATTACATTATTATTTTTTCATTCATTCTTAATTCTAGTTTCATATTATTACCCAAGTTGTGACACAGGAGTTTTTATTCTATTATAGCACGCCATGCCAGATGGGGAGCGGACTAAACCCACAAATGCATTTCGTGTTCCATTTTTTTTCTTTGTAGCTTCTGTTACGTAACTTGCAAAATAATGCATGTATAATAAAGTGAGCTGGAAACGTGAGCGAGATTAAGTTCACATGTTGTTACCACGTGTGGGCTTATCAACGACTCAGACGTGTTCTTTGGAACCGTTGTGAATTTAACCTTTGTTTTGGGATGTACCTATAAATTGTAATATTGATTGCAATCAGTATTACGACGTTTTACTACGACGATATTAATTTATTTTTTGTGAAATATTTACTCTAGTTTGTTATAATTATTAATACAAAAATCGAACACAAAGAAAAATTCCTGCAAATTTCATGCTACGGCAAAAATCCATGAAAACAAAAAACAAATATCTGTAACAAACGCATCGAAGAATTTGTGAGGTCTGCTAATTCGGTTCGGGCGGGACATAGTCGCAGTGTCTACTCCCGTTCTTTGTCCGATATCCGTCCGAAACAATTATAGTCAAATAAGTAATATTCGACCAAATTAAAAGATGTATGATGCTTCATACTTGAGTTGTTTTTTGATTTGGTCGAATATTACTTATTTGACAGTTATTGTTTTGGACGTATGTCGGCCGGAGAGCGGGAGGAGATTTTTTCTTTGTTCTATCATTGTATTGTTTGTTCTATAAATAGATAGATAGATAACCAGTTTATTTAGCACAAATATAAACAGAAACAAAACATTTACAATCACTTCACAGAGTATAACATAAAAGCACATAGAACATTCATTATTAATTTTATACACATTTATATAAAACACATACTGCGAGAAAAACAAATACTGTGAGAAAAACAAACAAATACAATAAGAACTGATAAAATTTTAATGTACCTATGACTACAGTTTGTGCTGAAACGGCCCTGACTCAGCATAAATACTGTAGACCGAGAGAAGTCAAATAGTGCTGGTTTTCTGCCAGTACCATATGGTGAGCGATCGCAGCCCAATAAGCCATGCCACCAAAGTGCATCACACACAAATATATATACCTAACTCTAAATACTATACATATATATATATCAAGCAAAAGTATAAGATGTAAAGCAAATAATGTAAAGAGTGTAAGTAATGAAGGTAAGCAATATAAATAATAATGTAAGTTTGCAAACATAATATTAAATTATAACAATCTATCTCATTCGTATGATAACCAGGAACTCATAAAGGCTATTCGAATAGAAATGAACAGAATAGAATAGAAACCATTTATTACATAACGCCACAACACAATAATACACAGTAAGAAATTTAAAAAAATAAAAATTAAATTAAAACAAACTGACAATAGAATAACAAAAAAAAACTAAATAAAATAAATTAAAAATACAATCTTAGTAATTAAATA
Organism: Hyposmocoma kahamanoa; assembly: GCF_003589595.1. Lineage (NCBI taxonomy): Eukaryota > Metazoa > Arthropoda > Insecta > Lepidoptera > Cosmopterigidae > Hyposmocoma > Hyposmocoma kahamanoa. Next base: position 1,864,731 of record NW_020654748.1, read on the forward strand.
ACCACAAAGCTAGTCAACACTATTGTTGTACTAAGTAGATGTCATGTGTGCGTCTGTGGCGTAATGTCACCGCCGGGAAAAGATTGTCACGCTGATTTTCAGTGGACCCTAAATTCTATATTCCATCAAGTCCTATCTGCCACATTGGAATTAAGTGATGGAAAAATTCCCCAATTCCTACTGTCAGTGGTACTTAATAAGAAATAAAAAAAAAGTAGATAAACCTGTTCTGTCGTTTTTTTATTTGTAAATAAAAACTTAATATAACATATCATTGGAAAGACAAATTACGACAACAATATCTCGTTTTAACGAGTGCCATTAATTCCTAATGAATTGGTAAATAATCTAACATTGCCTACATTTAATTAATCTCTCGTAGCCAGATGTCAAAGGGAGTTTATTCTTTCGGACAATTAATCGCCCTCCGTCCTACACAGACTGTGTACGGACTGTCGGAGCCCGTGTGGCGACGGCGGCAGTACCGCGCGATCTGCCGTGAAGCCTGCTCGTGACGCGCTTAAGACTTAAACCGCCGAAATTTAGGCGAATTTCCCTAATAAGAAAAAAAATATATAAAGTACACATTACCATCATTCTATTTTCAAAACTTTGCAAAAAAAAAAATTACCGAGTTTTTGTTTTTTAATTTCCACTGCCAAAAGTTCCGATTTTGTACAGCCATGTCGGCGGATGTGTTGAGTGATGATTTAAAATCCCGGCTGCATTTGACCACTAAAACAGTGGGACAAGATAGGATACGGAGGGCGAGAGAAAACAATGAAGATGTTGCGATACTGTCTATGTTTCTTCCGAATGCAACAGCTGAAAGGGAAAACAAGAAGTTTTGTTGTGCATTAAAGGATGAATGCCTTCTTGGAGATCCAAGGAAAACAGCTGCAGGTTATTTTGCATGCATTTATATTCCTAGGTTACCTGTGTAAATCGAAATCGTTTACAGAACTTCTTTATTAGTCAGAGGCTGAGAGTATATGTAGTTTTTTAAATTTCCTCATTTTCGCTTTGTCAAAGATAATCGTAAAAGGACAAATGATTTCCATCAAAGCTTTTGTCTAAAGTTTCCACAATTTCCGGACCGCCTATCCGCGTTCACATTAATCTATATTCGTAAGCCCTTAATTCAGTTGGCTCATTAATTCACTGAAATTGTAATTCAGTGAGCGTGTCTTTCTTTATTTACATTCACGGAGACTATAATTTAATTTACGAACATTACCATTGACAATGTAAATCTTGTTTTTTTTCTGCTATCTGCAGTTTAAATTCAGTACGCGTGAATAGATTTTATCTTTGCTTTATACGACGCCTTAAAATCCGGCAAAATGCAGTAACAAACATTTGGAATATGATTTAATTTCTAAATTTAATTTATCATTTGTTTTTAAAGACAAGTAAGTTAGTACTGCCCCAATTTTTTCAGTCTTTTTATTATAATTATTATAATAAATATTTTGGCTTTCACGTAAATGTTTTAGTCAAAGACAAAATATTTATTTTTTAACACCAAAACTGAACTTTTGAATGTTTAATATGTGGACCAACTATGAAATATTTTCGATTCGTACAGACCTGTTTAAAAAAAGGTTTGTTTATTATCGTGTCTAAATATTACTTTGATCCTAACGAGAAACGTAAACATGGCCCGCCAAAGGTGTGAATCTGAACTAACAGCAAATATTGACTGTATAGTATACATAATTCCCCGAATGCAACCTTATGTGTATATACAAAACAACCATTTTTAGAAAACGCGCTTTTTCGTTAAAAAATATAAAATAATTTTCAACGGGAGTTACATTTACTGAATTAATTATCACTAAATACTTTATGATTGTTTACCTTAACCTGGTTATATGGTTACAAAATAAAATAAACCTTTCATATTATGCTACTAACCAAATATAATGGGTTGACCAAAAAGATCGAGCGATATCAAAGTATAAAATTAAAAACAGTTCACAAAATTAGGATTAAACTTTAATTAATTGTGTATTGGCCACCTTAATCTACATCTTCCGCCATCTAGCGGGTAATTTTAGAATTCCTGTCATAAAAATTCCACGTCTTATTACATTCTTTACTACTCAAAGTGCCGTTTGTTGATCCCTTCACTATCTGCCGCCAAGCAGTAATGTGAGCATTACGTAAGGATACTGATGAAATCACAGTCTCAGGGTGACGGGCGCAGTGGCCATGCCCCTCAGATCTTTGCGATTTATGTCTCTTGAATGGCACTGCAACTGCTATGGACAGGCGTGTCTCTTACCAACACGCACACAACTTGTTCGTCCCATCACTTGATGTTATAAAAAAATCAAAATCGTGTCAATTCAAAGAATGTTATAAGTCTGAAAGAAGTGAAAATCTAAAGGGACTATATCGAGCGGATACGGTGGATGAGGTAACATATGTCAATCTAAACTTACCTGCAATAATTTTTGAAGACGATTGCCCAGTCTTGAATCAAAGTCAAAGTCAAAGAATCATTTTATTCCATAGGTAAAATAAATTTACACTCGAAAACGTCACATTTAAGCTAACGCTCGTTCACTACGCTGACTTCCCTGAGACGAACGAGCAAGAAACTCTAGGGCTTGCTCTTTTCAAATAAACCTTAATGTCATGGAATACACTTTCAATCGAATTTGTGTGGATTCTGGAGCCATATCGTTTTCCATACATCTTTATCTAACACGTAGTCTTCAATTTTGTAATATGACTTTTCAATCAAAATATTTCTAATGTAGTTTTTAAACTTAGGAAAATCATTTCAAGTCTTAATGTATGCTTCGGAATCTTATTGTAAAACGTATACAGTTCCCCATAAAACAGTCGTTTACCTTGGTTAAACGAAATCGTGGTACCACGAGTTTCGACTTAGGTCTGAGGTTAATATTATGGATATCTTCTTTCATATTGAAATTATGTATATTTTCACGGGCATATAAAATATTTGAGTAAATGTACTGTGATGCCACGGTCATGATACCAATCTCCTTAAACTTTTCTCTTAGAGGAATTCGAGGGCAAAGACGGTACGCAGAACGAATCGCTCGTTTTTAAAAAATACAAATATTGTTTGAATATCTGCCGCTTTACCCCACACGAGAATCCCGTAGACAGTAGACATTATACTATGGAAGTAACTAAAGTAAACTAGTCTAGCAGTACTAACATCAGTTATTTTTCATGAATTATAAACTTAAAACTTTTCTCGCCTATTCTTAAAATAATATTGTTTTTAGAATGACCATAAACAACATAACATTTTAAAAGAAAAAAGTTTTTTCGTTCAAAGTTAGCTAATGATAAAAACCGCACGGACTTTTTGACCAACCCAACTAATATTTACTATCATAGCATTAACATAAGATGCTATATAAATAACACGAAAGAAATAAAAGTTTATTTTTGATACTCCATTCTTTTATGCATTGCCATTGCATTGCCTCATACATCGACCAGTCATAAATATAAATACATATTAAAATTAGAATATTTTATAGACGTAAGGAGCACTAGACATTACTAAAATAGCAATGCGCGATTTTGAATGTTACTAATACTAATCATTGGAATGGGTAAATTATTCGCCTGGGTCGAATCCGAGCGATCACTAGCAGAAGTGATCTATGGAACGTATGGATTAATTAGTATTATTAGTCCATAGATTCCATAGAGCATCAGTAATTAATGATCATTCGAGTCATTTGAATAAAAAATTAGTAGATTACTAATTTATTAAGTAACGAGTTGAATATAGAACTCATTCACAATCGCGCATGGCTACAATAGCATTACTACTAAACTTACTTATTTTCAGAAACTAATGACCTTTTCCCGTAAGTTAACCTTTTCGTTTAGTGTCTGTATAAATTTTTACGTGTGATGTATCACGTAATGTTAGAATGTATATCTGGATCATTGACTTACAAATAAACGGACGACGGGTCTAATACAAAAACCACGAAAAAAATGTCCTAAGTCAACCTATTTAAACGTAGTGACGTGTAAAGGAATATGAAAAAGCTAAAACATTGAATTTAAATTGTAATGTCATCGCAGTACTGTCTAATTTTGCTTGCTTCGCTGTCAGTCGAACAAACGAAGACTAAAGCGTGAATGACGCTCTGTATACGATTTTAACGCCCTATAAGTTCGGACACTTTTTAGCGCGGACCCGACGTCCTTATAATTGTAAGTAAATGATCTGGATAAATACATTTTTATCATCTCTATGTTTAAATTTACAAAACAAATTAAGCTACATTTAAAGAAAGAATTTGTGAAGGTGAAAATGGCGCGCTGTTATGTTTATAATCACAAAACAATTGAAATGACATTTAAAAAAGGAATTTTTGTAAAGAGTAAAGATAAAAATGGTGCGACGCCGCCTTGGTAAACAACCCGGAAACGTTGACATTTTGCGCATAAACCCGTAATTTCCGTTTATGAAGTCACTCGCAACCCTCCGACGTAACTTTGGCTAAATAGACACTCTGCCTTTGCTTGTACAACTTTTTTTAAGAGCACTTAAACTACTCTATACAGCCCACAGAAGTGATAATATTTATTTAGATTTCTATGATATGGTTTAAATTTACTTGGTAACTAGGCAACAGTTTTGTGATAAAAATAATCGTTAATAATTTTAATGAGAAAAAAAACTATTAAAATTACATCTTATTTCTTGTACTTTACAACGTATAATTTAATATAATTATTTAATAATTGCTTATGTATCTGACTCATCAAACCCGTAAAATTACGTCAGCCGAAAATTTAACACGGCCCACTTGTTCAATTAAATAATTTGGTTAATGTTTTCTTATTGGCTACGAACTTCGACCATTCATACTTTATAATAGCCAACAAAATACGCTTGCAATAATATAAATAAAAATTCATATTTGATATTATTAATGTTCGGTCTTGTAATGACGCGTAAACTTTCTTATGTAAAGGAAACCTTACTGTTACAACTACTTACAGTTACCTGCATAATGAGGATTCAGCTCGTTGTCTTCCGTTGTCAGTGGCGTTTAATGCTCGACGCCCATTGGCGGTACGGCATGCGGCATGGCAAGGGACCCTTCGACATTCCTACCGTATGACACGGTATCCTTAGGCATGCTGAAGCGACATTAGTAGAGCGTAACACTTACATAAGTATTCATCCATACCTTTGTCGCTTCTGTACTAGTGAATAAGTACGTTAAATAAATAAATAATTATCAAATTATGAACAGTGGTTCTTTCTTGTTACTTTACAATGTTGTGTCAACATTAAGTAGAATTACAATCTGGTACAGAACTTTTTAATATCACATTTAACTCTTACAAATGTACTTTAATTGTTATCTATTTTGTTGTCCATATAATAAATAAATAGACATCGTACTCGCGCCTACTTTCTCTTCAGTAACGCTGCAAGCTGGTTTATAACCAGTTGTTTATTTAAAAATGGTGGTTTTGCTGAAGAAGAAAAGAACCAAGAGAGAGAAGATTTTGAGTGAGTAACCCTTGGAAGTCTGCCGAAGCATCGCGAAGACACCCGAGGCATTCCGCAGGCTGCCGGCTATCTTAGGGACACCTTGCCACAGCGTTGTCTTTATACTGCCTCCGCGGCCGAACGGTTATCATACCGGATTGCCACGCAGAGGTCCCAGGTTCGATTCCCGGGTCGGGAGAAATATTTATATGCCCTACATTTATTTCTCTCGTGAGTTTAGGTGTAGTTTGTGGTTGTCTGTGTGTGTGTGTGTCCATGGCGCCCGCGAATCAGGGTTTCCCTAGTACGGAGCTGTGTGGAGTGTGTGCGTTAGTATTAATTTTAATTAATTTATAGCTACATTCATTGGGATTGAAATTAACTACAGTTTAATAACATTAAGTTCAAATTGTTCGTCACCTAAAATTCCCTGCTGTGCCGTCCCTGCTGTTCCATCCCGCCAGTGGGCGCCGGGCTTGAAAATTCGCCGAAAGCACTGGTACAATCTACCACGCGATCGACGAATTCTTTTACCAAAATCACCAACTTAAATACACGCTAAACTTCGATGTTTTATGCAAAGTTCATAACCCGTGAATTTTTCGTTTCACGAATCGATCGCAACCGTTTCTTGAACTCAATAGTAATTTTGCAACAAAAAAAACACCTTTCACCTAATTGAAAAAAATTTGGAGCCACCTACACAATTAAATCTTAATCTCATGTCTGTCAATGGTACGTAAAATGATTAATGATCGATAAGGTGAGTGGTGATAGCCTTGATTTTAATCGCCGACATAAATAAGATGACTAATGTCAGGGTTTACAAACCTAATTATCTCGTACACGAATATTAGTGTCATCTGTGACGTTTGTTATTGATTGGTTTTCAATTGTTTCAACGGTGCCTACGGATAACCGATACAAATATCCGTTACCGCGATATCTTTACTTATTAATTGCAAGGTTGGAAGTGATAATTATTAAGACAATTAATTATTAAATTAATATGCCATGATAATTAAGGCTATCAGCGCAAAAGTGATGTAACCCATATTGAATTGTTTTTTCTATAATATTACTTCTATCTATCTACAGTTTCTATTTTCATGTGTAAAAAATTATTTAGGTAATTATTAATTCAATTTTATTTATGAAAATATTAATAGTATATAATATTATCCAAATATTAAATAATTATGTACTGTAGTATTATTTAGTATAATATTGTAGAAAAAAAAATGTGGTTACACCACTTTTGCGCTGATAGACTGAATTATCTTGTTAATTATAAAGTAAATTGGAACAACAAAATGCTACCGCTAGCTTTGTTGTGCTGTGTGTTTGTTTCGGAGATGTCCAAACGTGTCAAATATCAATTTCAAAAATTGTTAACACTATGAAATGAATAAATGATATACTTGTATAAAAAAGAGTTTAAAATATTACTAATCAAATCGTTTTCCCAAAAGATTTTCCCTCGTCCGTCGAAAATTATACAGACAAAACTATGAATCAGCCTAAATAAATATCTTGGGAATTACTGAAATTTCGAACCTAGATTAACGGTAATAAAAATATAAGGATTCATTGTATAATAAAAGTCATATAAATTAAAATACCGATAAAAATATTTCGAGTAAGACAAGTCTAGTAAAAGATGAGAAATTCACTATGCCTTACTTTTAAAGCATTTACAATTAGTTCCTTAAACATTTATTGTACTTTATGCCCCTACTCAATTACAATTGCAAATCACGGCTCCAATAGTAAAACTATGTATAAGCACCTTTTACGGCTTTAAACAACTTACATTACCGGCACAAATTCCCCATAAACGTAATCAGGAACCTTGGACTTGTGCACCTATTTAGTGGCAATTGTATTGCACTAATCGGGGCCTTTTTAATAGCCAGTTAACAACGTCTTTGTGCGATAAAATTTGCCCTCGATTACTACAATGGATTATAATGCAAATAGCGTTTTGAACGGACGTTAGTGATTTTAATTTCAAATCGGAGAAATTATCACAACCAAAGAGAGTAACAAATTATTAAATATTAATTATTATTAAATAATAATCATTTGTTATTAAGCGTAATAACGCTTTTGTATTTTATATTAATATATTTTAAATTTCAAAACAATTAAAAGTGTTTTCTACCTTCAATTAACTTTTAATTCGCGAGCTTTCACAAAAGTGGAGGAATTGAAGGCGAAAAAGAATCATTCCAAATGTTCAAACAAAAGTTTTTACCAACATTATGAAATTAAAATAAAGCTAAATAACTAATACCTATGAATGTACTTTTTTTTAATAAGAATAAAAGAATAAAAATATTATTTACATTCAGTCACGACCTTTCCCAAAAGTTGAGGAGTTGAAGGCGAACAAGAATCGTATCAATTTGAAAGTGACATCATTTTTGCCAATTTTAGTAAAAAATATGTCCCCCTGTTTCCTTATAAAAACAGTACATTTCGAGACTAGCAATCGAATTATGGTCCTACAAGTAATTTTACCCTTGTACCATTATCGCTAAGGTTACAGTTTATATGAGTCTTATTTACATTTTTATAGATGCCCAAGCCTCAGAATTATTTGAGTTGTACGGAAGCAGACGAATATATAACAATTATGAAACTTCGTAGTAACGTCATTCATATCTAACCTATCGGAATATGGCTACAAGGGAAACGTAAAGAGGAAACACCTTCGTCACTAATTAAGTCAGAAATTATTTGAAAATTAACCTATTCACTTTTCATTATCGATTGGTTCTGCCGGCGGTGATATAATAACGTCAGTTTATGACAATTAAATCCTTTATCCACTTTCCATAGTACTTAGTTCGAAAGCACAGAAAATGAATCCGGTTTAAACGGACTTTACATATCATGCGGTAATTTCACATGGGGCGGCCGTGAATTACATTACCACATTAAGAAATCTTATTCATTTCAAATCACATTTTTTTAAGCCTCATATATTCATGATGTTAAATTTTAGTTAACATTGGTGCGTTCAGTATTTGTACAAACATTTTTTAACCTATACATTTGAAATTACAGGGTTGCGTACAAAAGAAAAACATTCTTCCACATACGGGTGTGGGAACCATACGGCGGATATCCTTGGCCTTAAGAAGCTTTATCGTGTTGACCTCTTAGATCACCGAGTAACTCGATGTCAATCCCAAAATAGAGATCGATAAATTTATTTGTATAAAAATAGTATAAATAGTTAACCTATATATTTGTTTATTTAACCAATTGATGAGCCCATCGAGTATATAACCAGAAATAGAGACGAAATATCATTTAATTTGTTTGAAAACTATTCTGCCATATCATTACTGTGAAAGTACATATTTAATATTTAATTACCGATGAAATGTGTTTCCGTTTGTTTTGTAATTAGATGTTTTGCTGTTTTTCCCACACCACCGAATGGAACAGCCCCAATTGTTAGAGATGTTATCGTTATTACAATAAATACAGAATATTTTTGGAATATACTGAGACGTACACACAGGTCAGTTGTTGGCGCTGTACTATTTCAGTTTTCTTATTTGTAATTTCAGTGCAAATAAGGGTTGATATTTAAAAGTGATATAAGGTCCATTTGCCTGTATGAGTTGCCAGGAATGGATGGCCCTTATTTCGTCGCTATTTCTGGTTACATACTTGATGGATGTGACGAACAAGTCGTGCACTTGGTTATAAACTTATAAGCGACATGCCTGTCCATAGCAGTTGCAGTGCCACTCAGAGCTTTTAATTGAAAAGATCTGTGGGGCATTGTCACTAACATATAGTACCACTGCTGGGCACTGGCCTCCTCTCACAATGACAGAGCTTGAGCTGTAGTTCCCAAGCGAGCTCAATGTGGACCAGGAACTTCACACAGAGCGCGGGCGCGTGCGCCCGTCCCGCGCTCACACTCGTTGTGATGTCCATATATAAATACACGGAATTAGACCCGCCGCGCTCCCGACCCGACCCGACACGCGCCCGACCCGCATCCGCTCTCTGTGTGTTTCACGCTTTAAGAACAATTGGAGAAAATTTTGTCACAAATCTGACGTCAACAAGTGCCCTAGGGTGACTGATGGGGCAGCAGGCGGCGTAGCTAGTCGTCAACCGCTGGGCAATTTTCAAATTTTGAGATAAATGTGAATTTCATCACTGTATATACCATATGTTTATATAATAAACGAAAACTTAGCAGGTTCTCTGTCGTACTTAAAGAGAAATGTCTCTTTAAAAATTATGTGCCAAGTTCGATATTTTGTTCTTAAATAATTCGTTTGGACTTTTGTTTTAGCTTTATTTTCAAGGTTGTATATGATCGAGTAAAATACATCGTATCGTGTAATAAATTAGCACATTCTTTAGACAATGTCCTTAGGTGTATCGTATAGTTTGTGTCAAACCGTTATTTAATAGTAAATGCCTAAACTATTTGATTTAGCAAAACAATTTTTCGGCTTCTCCTCCGGTGACTGACCATAAGAAAAATAAAATACATATCAGTTGTTTTTAACGTCGCTTAATTAAGATGGAAAAAGTACGTGCTATCGCTCAATTCTTATCAATAAACGGCACAATGCGTTTCTAATGCACCTTGACCAATAAGGGGCACGTGATAAATGGGTGCTTTGTAGGTTTGTATCACAACAAGTAGTTTATATGATGGCAGTTTGATAACTATGTGAGTTGAAGGATACAATTTATTTTTATTTCAAAATTTAGAATTCCTTACTAAACAACTGACGGTAACTTTTAAAGTTGGGTGAGAACATTGACTTACAAATAAATGGACGACGGGTCTAATACAAAAACCACGAAAAAAATGTCCCAAGTCAACCTATTCGAAATTTAAATTGTAATGTCATCGCAGTATCGCGCTGTCAGTAGAACAAATGAAGACTAAAGCGGAGTGTCGCGCTCTGTATACGATTTTAGCGCCTTACAAGTGCGGACACTTTTTAGCGCGGACCCGACGTCCATATAATTGTAAGTCAATGGGTGAGAACGATACATTTTTTTGAAGATGGAGAAAACGAAATTTCGAGTATTCATCGTCTGCAATCAGAATGCCAGAACTTGTCGAACTATGATACGAACCATTGCCACACACCCCGTATAGACCAGATTCGGACCCGTTTGACTTTTTAATCTGAATGTTTTTTGATGGGTTGAAGAAGTTGAGATATTTTATTGGTCAAGGTGTATACAATTGTAAAAGGCGATTACGTAGAAAACAACCATTGTGACGGCTTTAGACCATAAGTTAAAAAAAATGGTTTTTTTTTTCAAAATCACGGACTTATTAATACGCAATCGTATTATTCATTACTTTTAATTCTAAATTTGAAAAATTCTTCCATGTACGCAGTGTAAACAATGGAGCCTATACGGTACTTACATTGCACGAAACGGGAGGCTCCCGCTCTCCCTCCAACATTCGATCGAAACAATTACTCTCCAAGAAGTATAATAATAATACTCATTTGAGAGTAATTGATAAGATACAAATTTGATACCGTATAAGTAGGGACGATTACATGAACAACGTAAAGTTACGCACATCAATGATGCCTTGTGTCATATTACATTAGAAACATATAAACAAAATGGATACACAAATAAACCACGAATTTCCACACCCTACCGAAAATCCACAATAATTAAACCGAAGTAGACGAAAATCGCCCTTTCTACCAGTTCAATTTCAATATAATGTCTACCAGTGTTAAATCGCTTGTCTCAAATTATAATTTAGTATATAAATACAGACGACCGTATTTTTTTTGCTTACATTAATGTAGAAATAGAACAGTATTGATCGACCCAGAAAGAATATGAAGAGTGTTGTACGTGCACCCGTGGGCACTCACCCAAGCCTTTTGAGAGCCGGATGAAGCCTGCGTCAACGGGCTGATCTAGGGTCAGGACCTGACTGACAAGGTACCTGTGGGGGCTGCTTGTATAGGTAACAGTGTCCTTACCTTAAACCAAAGGTTTATAGGAGAGGCATTATATACAAAATTTCAGTAGAAGATTTGGGACTGCCCCAGAAAAAGCACTTAAGCATGAAATTGACAAAAATAAAAAGGAAACTTCGTTCGCATCTAAATCGTGTATATTTTTACAAACAAACCAACATTTCGGGCCCTTTACAGATCCCATAGTCAAGGCTTAAAAAGGCTTAATTTTGTTGGAACAAGCAAAAAAAAAGGCAGCAATTCACTTATTTGACACGATCCTATAGATTTGGTAGATCATGTCGCACTTCTGTTACAATAATGTTGTAATTCAAAACATGCGAAATTCAAGATTACATTATTTTTTAACGTAAAATTTTACACTATACACTGCAATATAACCGTCGTTAAAATATTGTATGAAACAATTAAAAGATCCCTACTTGACTCAGAATGAGACTAAGTTTTTGGGAGCTAGTAAAAAAAAAACAAATTCATATTTAGGAGTAAGGACTTACTCAAAAAATATAAATACATTTGGCAAGTAGGAAAATGTTTAAATAGACATTTAAACATTAAACAGTAATAAACTTTAACCTCTACATAAATTTCAATAGTCTTTCGCGGAAGGAAGTAAACCGTTTTTCATTGATTCTGAAAAAAATACACTTTTTGAGTTAATACACTATTGTACTAACAGTGCAACGTATTCCTGAAATTTAAAAATTTAATTAAATTTTTATTAAATTGATATTCAATTATTTTTTGTGAATTTACTTCACTAGTTTGTTATAATTATTAATACAAAGATCGAACACTCAGAAAAAACACTCAGAATAAATTCCTTCGATCATGAATGAATCAATAAAAATCAATTCAATAAAACTTTAATTAATGCAGTGAATAGCGACATCTCTCGCCAGGACTGGTAGCTGTAAAGGTACTAACTGGGTGATAAATCTGTTAAAGATTTCTCATAGATGGCGCTACGACTAAAATGTCGTTGAAAGACCAAGTACAAAGACACGACGCAAGCACATAGAAGAATTCGTGAGGTCCGTTGGTTCGTTCCGTGGCTTAGTTGGTATAGCTTCTGGCACGGTATGCAAGAAGACGTCGGTTCGAATCCGACCGGATCGAAAGAATTTTTTTCTGAGTGTTCGATCTTTGTATTAATAATTAAAAATTTAAGTTTTTTTTACTAAATTAGGTGATTATAAATGCAAAGATAAAATACTGAAAAATTTCCGGTGACACCCACCGGGTCGAACACGTAAGGTTTTTCTGTGTTAGATCTTTTTTATTAATAATCATAACAAAACTAGTGAAGTTATTTCAGAAAAAACTCAATAATAAATTAGGTGATTCAAAATTCTTCAACTTCACCACTTCTTGCCAGCCGTGACCGTGAAACCTGTAAGGACTCGAAACTTTGGTTTGTTTGAAAAAAAATTCCTATGTGTAAAACCTAAGAACTCGATAAAAACAAAAGTTTTCCATCAAGAACCAGTCACAACAAATTGTCTAAGAACACCTTGAATACGGATTAAAAACGCGATGACAACAAAGACTCTATAAGACAATCGTCTGAACAAACACATAATGGACACTTGAAGATCTATTTGCATTCTATTAGTCATGTAATGGACTTGTCAAACATATTGTTATGGCTACATAGTGTAGCTTACATTTCGGGTAACGCCACAAAGATGTCAAGTCACGTTTGTTTTGATAATGATCCTAGTTAATTTACGGACTGGTTTCCTGCGTGAGTTTGCCGTTGAAACAGTAATTATAATATTGAATAAGCGATTGAGGTGCTTGATTTGATAAAGTTATTAAAATTATTCTAAAAGCAAAAGTAAAGTGGTCAAATCTACAGTGACAAATATAAAATCTTCATTAAAAACAGAAATAAGTCGAAACAATTCTCAAACTTTTCTTATGTTTTGTTAGTTTATAAACCCCTAGTAAAAAATAAAGAACTTTGTTAATGTTAGAAGTACTACTAGTTTCCAATCTATACTCTGTCTATAGGACAGGACCTAATACCTTGCCAAACTCGACATAGACAAGAACCATATTTCAAGGTTGTAAAGTTTAGAATCGTGATGCAATTTTGAAACATGTGAAAAATTGAGTTGATGAGTTAACTATGGCTTTGCCTTAACCCCGCTGACATCATAGCTTAAAATGTTTATAAATACGTGATCTTTTTTGTTGTAATCACATTTGTAACTGGTGTAGGTAGTAGCTACACCAGCAAATGAGATAATATAATAAATATAATAATAAATAATAAATAATAAAACCCAGAACATTATAATGTACCTAATATTTTCAAAACCACTTTGACGTCTTGGGATAGATCGTCTAGCGTATATAAGTTCCCACTTTTTGGCTCACCGCCCACTTAGACAAGATAAAAAAAATTCAATGCCCACCACTACAAAAAATACGTATTTTTTATATTAACTTAACCCAAAAAATGTCAAGAAAAAAAATTATATGTATGTTAGTTTATATAGATAATTCACGTTTTTCAGCATCAGCTCCCCCAATTGCTTCCGAGGCCTCTATGCCCCTAGGACTCTTCAACACCCACTGTAATGCTGTAGGGCCCAATTTGGGAAACTATGGTCTAGCGTGAGTGGTGAATTATGACACTTCCGGCACTGTCTACTACATTTAAATAAAATGCTAGTAACCGCGATCAAGCACGATAAAAAAAGACCTTGAGAGTATCTTCATTTCTTTGAAATCACCTAAAAACCAGTAACACAGACTCTTAGTGGGCCGAAGTCTGCTATAAGAGCCTAACCGGTTAGTGGGCCGAGTCCTCCGAAGCCCACGCGCTGACATCATCGGCCTTCGTAGTGTCGCCTGTATTTTACACTATGGAAGAATCCACTCATGTGGGAAATAAATATGTAATAACAACTTGACTGCATTCCTGTATTACCTATATAGTAAGCGTGCTACATTTGGGGACTTTCTATATAATATTTTTAAACCGACTTCGAAAAAAAAGGAGGTACTCAATTCGGCTGTATTTTTTTGTTATGTATGTTACGCGATAACTCCGGGTCTTTGTGAACCAATTTTATTTATTTATTTGTGATATGTTTTTTGTCGGAACTTCGTTATTGGTCCTATTTAAATTTGAAGAAAATAATCCACCTGTAAGGGTGGCAAACTCAGGTTCGTATTCTAGAACTCTATTCAATGCTCAAGTCAGGATTGCACTGGCAACACAAGCACTGGAAATACGACCCTAATGGCAGGGACTTGAGTATGATTTCGAGTGCTTTGAATCATACTCAAGTCCTGACTTAAGCATTGAGTAGAGTTCTAGAATACGACCCTAAGAAATGAATGCGGTTTTCAATAACACTTTGAAAATAGATGTAGTTCCACGAACTTTCGAGGTCGTTTTTTAGTACTTTGTAATGAGATTATTTCGTACTTGCATACATGTGTATTGCAAGAGCCGCGTTTACACTTGAAGTAACTTGCATTGAATTAGAAGCAGTTAACTTGTATGGAATTTATTTTTATTTTTTGTTGAAATTTTCGGGCAAGATTTTTTTCTACAAAAAACTCACATTAAAGTTGAACATGCCAAATGGCAATTTAAAACTTGCACAGTTACGTGAAAATTACGTTATCTTGAAGGACTTTGTGTTGAACAGAAAACTCATATTAAACTGTCCGTACGTAACTAAATTCTGCAACCAAAAAAGTGATGTTTCCAATCCTGAATCATCAAATTTAGTAAAAAATACTTAAATATTATGTTAATTTACGAATACATAATGTGCCAAAGCTATAGAATCGTGCCAAATGTTAAGTGTTATATTGCCTTTTTTAACAAAATTAAGTCTCTTTTTAGCAATGATTATTATATCATACCCTTTTTTTAACATTATTTGCATAGTTAAATATTTTTATCGCATCATGTTGTCACAAATCATTTGCGATCACGAATTGTTGCGAGAATTCGCTGAAATTTATTAAATTGTTGGGATAATGAGACAAAGGCGGAATGGGCACGAGTTCGTGCTTTGTGAAAAATTTGGGCAATCAATATTCCGCTCTACAGTATTCTCAAATAGGAAATAAATAGAAATTGTAAAATGAATATTGCTTTACTTTATAACCGGCTTCAAAAACTTGTTACGTGATTTCTGCGGCAGTTTTGAATTGATTTCAATTATTCTTTTTTTTTCAAAAAAGGGTACCTCAGTAGTGGTCGCATTCAAATTTGAAGACAATATTCCACCTCTAAGTTTAGTAAATTAGAGGATGAATCCGGTTTACTGGATTTGACTTTCGTTCCATTAACCGATTCCAATAAAACAAGGCAACTAGATGTAATTCCACAAACTTTTGAGGTTCTTTTTTATAAAAATAAATTGCTCATAAAGTCCTATTCAACTTTTTTTTTATAACATCAAGTGACGGGACGAACAAGGCGTGCGCCTGATGGTAAACTACACACCTGTCCATCCAAGGTCTGGTTCCACTTCAACAAGGCGGGAATGTTGCGACCCGGTATTTTATTTTGATAGCCCCGTACCGGGTCGCGACCCACCAAATTGTAAACGCTGCCATAAAGTTTATAATAAGACAAGAACATGTAATGTAGTCCAGTCTTTGAGATTTTCATACAGTACCTTTACTTAAAATTAACTTAAACGGTCGTCCCACTCATCTTAAACCTAACGTAACCTAGATTTAACTCCCCAATGACAATTCAAATTAAATATGTTAACAGTTAAACACCCACACGGTATATGATAATGTTAGTCAGTGAGAAGTTGATGAATTGCCGCAAATATTGATTGATGGAAGACAACGGCAGATTTAAAGATCTTCTAAATGATAAATTAATGTTCAAAACACAATAAAGTATAAGTACCTCTTTATTATGTACCTCGTAATCATCACTTTGACCTATTAAGACAATGGCCCCCATTCTTGTTAGGAATTTCTTCCAAAGAGAATTTTCGTACAATCGTTTGACCTAAGAAACTAGACAATGAAAACACTGTTTCTTTATTTATAATTTAACATTATATTACATGACATATATCAAATATTTAAAATATAATTATAATTAAAGATTTAATTAATTAATTGACTGATTAAATGAAATAGAAATTACGGTACAATTAAGAATTAATTTATTATATTTTACAAACTGAATCTTCGCTTAAAAAGTAATTATAACGTAAAAACGTACTTTTTTAAATAAGCGTACTTACAAAAGGGCTTTTCACTTAAACGCTTTTTAATTTGAAGCTTATAAATCGTTTAGAAAAACAAAGAAAACTTTATGTTACAAAAAACTTGCGCCATTGTATTGACAGCGAAAATGTAAAGTAGGCCATTATAGATTTTAAGATGAGTAAGTTTATTTGTAAAATACGAGATTTATTTGTATTTATAACATTATTATTTACATTGAAGAATTAATTTGAGATTTGGTATTTAGGCACATTGTAAAAACCCAACGTGCATTGGGCGAGTGTGGCGGACATGGCCTAAAGAGCTGGCCTGAGAAAAGACCCGTGTCCCAGCAGTGAAACGCATTATGGGTTGATAATGATGAACATTTGACACACTATTCTATACAGGAGTTACAAACCTCCTCTTTACCTCTGGATAGGTTCTCAAATCTTATTAAATATTCACCTCCTTTAAGTATTCATTTTGTAATTTCGTATATTGTATATTTATTAGTATATTATTGAATTTCGCACACAATGTAATTGTCAAGTTTGAAGTCATAAAAGCTCAGAACTATTCAAGAAACCATTTTCTTTTACGAGCCCGTTAAAATAGTTTTTAAGTTCTTGTAAAACTTTGTAATAGCTTTAAAGATACTACAAATGTTACTAACTTCACTGTTGTTGTTTAGGTTAGACTGAAAGTTCATTGACAGGTTGATATATAAAGTAGATAACGAAACAAATTTGGAAAATTAATTTTGTAAGTGGTAATATCAATTCGCGACGTTCTTCCTACTTCTTTTTTATCAGCATCTTTTTATAGTGTAGCAACCACAGATAGTCAATGTTTGCTCGAATGAATTTTCATAACCTCGAACGTAATTTTGAGAGGAAAATGTTTTGCGATAAACGTCCAATTATTATTATAATTCGGTTTTCGGTGTAATGAAAATTCGAACAAACGTTATTTCGGAAAAAATAAATTCGAGTTTGTGATAGGTTACCAGATCTATACTATACTGACTTTAACTGATTTGACACGTTGTACAGATGCTTTTAATCGCCAGCCACTGTACTTAGTATTTCGTATTCAAATGTAACGTTTCTTTAAATCATATTTCAGTAGTTATAAAAATCTAGAAGGCCATTGACTTACAAATAAATGGACGACGGGTCTAATACAAAAACCACGAAAAAAATGTCCCAAGTCAACCTATTTAAACGTAGTTACATGTAAAGGAATATGAAAAAGCTAAAACGTTGAATTTAAATTGTAATGTCGTCGCAATACTGTCTAATTTTGCTTGCTTCGCTGTCAGTCGAACAAACGAAGACTAAAGCGTGAATGACGCTCTGTATACGATTTTAACGCCCTATAAGTTCGGACACTTTTTAGCGCGGACCCGACGTCCATATAATTATAAGGCAATGTAGAAGGCCCAAAAAATAAACTGTTGTCGACCGATTCGTCGATTAGATATTGTACGATTTCTTTTCATTTTTATGTATAATAACCTAATCGAACGTCAAACTGTCGTATTCGAAACCGAACCGAAATGACGTCACACCCGTACGATTGATTACTCGTACTTCTCGACCGGCAAAAGTTACAAACGTTATTCAGAACACAGGTTCATTCGATAATGAAAGTTACCGAACGTCCTATTGTTTACAAAGGAAGAATGTAATATGGAAATATTTTATTATTTTAAATAAAATCCGGATTTTGTTCAATTTTATTAATTTATTTTAATACGAGACTAATGCATTCCTATATTTTAGGCCTTTAAAGTCCTAAAAATGTATATAAATTTAAATTTTCGATTCGGTTAAGATATCGAAGAGTTCTGAATTGGGGTCCTGCTCTTTTAAAACGTGTATTAACACAAATAAAATGTAAAGATTTGTATGCGTATTCGGATGATTTGAGCCTAGATTAAGTGGTTAACGTTTTTTTATGATACCGTGTGATAAAACAAGCAAATCATGCAGCTAGTGGCAACCGATACGTGTATTCATTACAACAGTTGCAGTGCCACCAAAGCTTTAATCGCAAAAACTAAGTAAGTAGAGCTCCTTGTGAAAAAAATCGTCCTGGGAAGTACTGCCACCTTGCCTATTTAGCAGTAATGTGAGTATTACTGCGTTTCGGTTTTAAATGTCTCTCAAAGGTCTTGCAGATATTCTCTATCTAAGAAGTTTGAAATAAATATTCTAAACGATTAATGTATTCAATTACATATTTACAAAGAGCAGCTCCTAGAGTTTCTTGCTCTTTCTTCTCAGGGAATCTGCCTTACGAATAAGCAGCAGAGTTTAATTAATATGACGATATCAAGTGTAATTTGCTTACCTAAGGAATACAGATGCCTCCGTGGCCGAACGGTTACCATGCCGGACTGCCACGCAGAGGTCCCAGGTTCGATTCCCGGGCCGGGAGAAATAGTTGTATGGCCTACAATTATTTCTCTCGTGAGTTTGGGTGTAATTTGTGGTTGTCTATGTGTGTGTCCATGGCACCCGCGACACAGGGTTTCCCTAGTGCGGGGCTATGTTGAGTGTGTGCGTTATTTATAAAAAAAAAAAAAAAAAAAGATTATTTGGTTTTAATTTCGAAACCTCCAGACCGCACAATGGACATTTTTGCTCCAGTACTTCGTGTCTTAAAAATAATTAACAAAATGCATTTGAAAAAGTCCTTGATTGGACTTCTTCAAACGCATCCATCTGAAAATGTATCAGTATCAAATGGAATTACCTCCCCACGTAGGCGTAACAGCATAACATAACTGTCACATTAGCAAATCAAATTAACCAAGAGTACGGCAAACGTCGATAAATAGGTTTTTGTGTCGACTGCTGTGGGGCCATTCGTTACTGTGAACAATTAAACAATTATACTGTTTACTTGTGCATTATCCTTTTGTTATCATTCTATTCAAATATTTATACTGCGTTTGACATTTGAACGTAGTCTGGGAACTTCTTATTAATACATTGTACATTGATGCTTCGAATGAGCAGTAGAGTTTAACGACGATATCGACTTCTTAGGTTTTCGCGATTGTTACACATAAGAAATGAAACTATTTTTCCGAATTTAAATCGCGTATATTTGTTTTTTCAAACAAACCAACGTTTTGAGCCCTTTACAGGTCCCATGGTCATGGTTGGCGTATGACTTTACAATACGACAATTTCAAGTGTAATTTGCTTACCTATGAATTAGAGATTATTTAAGTTTTAGTTTGACTTTGACTATTTTTTAGCAACACAAATTTCATTAAATTAAATTAAAATCTGTAACTCAATACTTTAACAACATTTGTAACAATACTTCCGAAGTGTACCACTAGATGGCATTGGCATAGAAAACGCAATTTCTGAATCGCGATGTTAAGATTTTCTCTAATGAAATAACTTGTCACTAGTATTTTATATGTAATTGATTTAATCTATTCTTCTACTTGTCTATGGTTATTAATGATCTACTCAACGATTGCATTTCTACGGTTGTCCTCATTACTAAGAAAGGGTTTCGAACTTTGCAAAGGTCTAAAAGAAGTAATGTAAAATATATGTTTATATTTATTTTCTGCTCTATCTGTAATTATGTATGGCTCCCTAATACCAAACACAACGAAATTTCGCAGAAGAAAATGTATAAAAGTCGCTTTAATCGAAAGAGTTGTTTATGAAAATAGTCGTATTCAATTTTCATGATCATTCAGACGACCATGGAGCATGCATACCTAAATAATGCCTATTCACTCTCGCCTAGAAAAGGCTCAAGTAAGAGTGTTCAGGAAATAAGTATGCAGTACGATACCCAACACTGTTGTAACTCAAAATTGTGGAATTGAGAAAACACGATTTAATAACTTTATATAAAAGAATAAACCGACCTCAAAAGTGCATGGAATTACATCTATTTGCCAAGTTCTATTGAAATCGGTCACCGGAAAGTACGCGAAACCGGATTCATTCCCTAGTTTGCCACCCTTAGAGGTGAATATTTTCTTCAAATTTAAATGGGACCCATACTGAAACTCTTTTTCCAACAAAAAAAGAACCATCAAAATCGGTTTGCAAGTACTGGAGTTATCGCGTAACATACATACAAAAAAAACCAGTCGAATTGAGAACCTCCTCCTTCTTTGGAAGTCGGTTAAAAATTAAAAAAGAATAGATAAATAAGTATTATTAATTAATAAAAATAATCATATATTATTTACAACAATATCCATTCGGTATTTTTGCTTTGGAACTTTCAAATCGTGTTTTTCAATTCGGCCGTTTTTGAATTACGACAGCATGTGGTTTCAATTGCGAAATGTGGAAGCGTAACGCTTCAGAAACGTAACGTTTCTTTTGTCCGTCTACTCAAAATTTACTTATTCGCTAAAAAATGGTTTCTTTTACGTAAACGCAGTGATAAAAAATTAGAACACTGAGCAACGTCGATCTGTTTGTGCCAAACAAGTATGTCCGCACGGGCCGACCACGGGAGCACTGAGGTTATGTCTCAGGGTGACGGGCGCAGTGCAGTGCCCATTAGATCTTTGCGATTTAAAGCTCTGAATGGCACTGCAACTGTTATGGATAGGCGTGTCGCTTGGTATCATAAAAATAGTTATTTGTTATGCAAGGCTACAAAGTTGTGAAACCTGAGCAAGGGAAGGAAGCTAAGAATCAAAAATAGATTCCTGAGCATAGCGAGGGTTTCAAGCCACGAGACGCAAAATAACTTTGCTACCGAGCGAAATACAAAATTTTTCACCTCACTACAGCGAGGAAAACGGTAGATGAAACAAAAACAATTGAACTATAGAACATCAGTTTTTTTATGCCGTTTTGTGTTGCGATCTGAATTTGCACCTCATCAATTTTTATTCTTGCTTGTGCTATCAATTATGTGTGATTAATTGATTATTGAAATTATTTTATTTTTGCGACGAATCGAAATAATTTAATAAACACAATTAGTTATCATTGTCAATTTAATGTCAACAATAATAAGAATAAAATGTACCAACGAATTTATATTATATAATTAAGTAACGTACGACAAATCGCGTAGTTCTACGTGTCATTATCTTTTTTTTTTTCATCGAGAGAAAAAGTTAGTTGCACCACAGGTCATTCTCACGTTCGAATTTCAATATCCTTTTCCATGCTGGCGTGGAAAAAAACGCTTTTGCGCGCAGATTTCTAGTGAGAAAGAAAGCCTTTCCGAGCTAGTGAGGTGAAAAAAATATTACTGTAAGTTTACATTGTTTTTTCTTATTTTTATTCTTCACTCGTCTTGTATTTTGAAAACAAATTTCCTAACTTAACCAGACCGCCCTTCGGGACTTGAGGCCGTCACGGAACGCTTTATTATTGTCACGCTACTTTACGGTAATAACTGATCCAAAAAGTTACTTTTCCATTTAAACTTGTTTAACGTGTTTAGTTTATATTACAATTTCCGAGTACTTTAACAAATATATAACATTCTAATAGGTACAGAGTGTTTTGTGATGCCATTGCAACTAGATTTTAGCAGAATAATAAATATCATAATTACAATATAAATATCTCAGTTTCAAGTTTCAACTACTGGTTTCAAGAAAATTTACAAATTAGGTAAGGTACATCTGAATAATTAAGGAACATTAGAATTCTTCTACTACAAATGACAAACAATGAGAAAACAAAACAAACACAAAGAAAAATCTTTTTCAAAACGATTTGGTTTCTTCTTTCTTCTTTTTTAAAGTAATGTAGCTCCATCGACCACTACCCCGAAGGGATCTAGACAATGTAAATTAAAAATAAGTAAATACGTTGTATTGTCGTGCGCCTGATGGTAAGCTACACGCCTGTCCATAACAGTTGCAGCGCCAGTCAGAGTCTAAAATCGCAAAGATCTGAGTGGCACTGCCACTGCGTGAGTCACCCTGAGACGTAAGTTGACAAGTCCCATGTGCCTGTAAAATCACCAGCACCTTTACCCTTCAAAACCGGAACACAGTAATGCTGAGATTACTGCTTGGCGGCGGAAATAGGTAACGTGGCAATACTACCCTGGACAAACTCTTTCACATGGCGCTCTATTGCTTAATTACCCTTTTTACTTTAATTCAACTGAATCTCCTAGTGGATTCTGTTTACGTCGTTATTAATAAGGGATATATGTGGACAAAAAATCCACATAAACCCCTCAGGGATTGTAGCAGGGGGTTCAAATGGACGAAGGGGATACAATCGAAGATTCCGCCTACGTCAAGTTAGGGAAGACACGCATTTATTACCTACTTAGAATTTGACCGGTGGATTTCTGGTTTGTGACTTTTCTTTTGACATTGACATTTTATGTGTTTCTGATACAAACATATCGTAATAATTGTCACTAATAAATATTAGATAGTTTTTTGTTTCGTCTTGATGTGGATTTTAACAAACGGAGTTTCTTTTGCCTTTTCTAAGTTATTCAACAACTATATAAAAGACTGTGGCGAAGGAATACTGCACGTTTTATTCAAATTCCAACTTTCTCCCTTGTTTTCGAATCAATAGCCGATGACCTTTGCAAAGCGTTTACGCGATTGCATTCAAATTTGATCCTATTTTGGTTGCATCGACTCGCGTGCTTCTTTCTAATATCACAAATTTCAATGCCAGCAATAAAACTACCTTTGTGCAGAGCCGGGTGTAGGTTTCTTTAGCATTTTGCGAAAAAACATACTACCGTTTACGAAATATTATTGAGGCAGATGAATAGTATCAATCAGCCAGTTTCGATAGGGTTTCTTCGATAGGGTCGTAAACTCGTACTTTAAAAAATATTGTTGCACAATATTGTAAATTTTAATTTCATATGTTAGTTGTAATCTTTCTGGCTGCGTACAGAGTTTACACAGATGGCACATGCCTTAACGAGAGAAAATAAGAATAGAATAAATCTTTTGTTATATTTCTTTTCTTCTCTAAAAGTAAGTCGGATCGGTCTAAGTAATATTCCGCAAACTGTACCAACTTTTACCTAAAACTTCATAATACCTGTAACATATTTATAATGTCTTATCTAGTTATTCTACAACGATATCAATAATTATGTAATGATTTATTTTTTTATTTTAAATATAGAAACACAATAAAAATCACATTGGCATAATATTGTACACACCTACGTACTATCAATAAAGTTTGACGCGTTACCACCTTAAAGTTTATTGTTGCGTGCAGGCAACGGCCGGTTAGTACTGACAGCATTCTTGTTATTGTCAACCAATGGCGTTTGTGGTCTAGATCATGTTTTAATTATAAACAAAAGGTTGTCACAAAATAAATAGCGGAGCAAGTAAACAAGACTTGATAGTAAAGTTTCAACTTCCTGGTAGCACCTGTAAATACATCCTTGTTACAACCGATAAATTCTTCGAATGCTTCTAGAAGTCTTTAGATACGTACTTTGAAGATTGGACAATGAATAACACCCATGATCCACAACTCTATCAAAACCATCAAACGTCAAGGGCACAAAAAACATATCGATATATAGTCGGCACGCCAACAATACGATTTACGACGTTATAAACATCGAACATTATTCGAAAAACGGGGGATTCGGTCAGGTTCCTTCGGAAACATCAAGTTTTCATGCTAAATATGCCCGATGAATGTAATGGTATACTTGTTTGAGGTGAGCGCCCGATTTGTTAGAGCTAGAAAGCTCTAGAAAATTTGTAACACGCTTTTTTGGTATATCTATTATATAGGTAAATTAAAACAAAAACAAAATTTCTCTTTTCTCCTTAGTATTTATTTTTTACCATTTAAGTACAAAATGTCACTTTGACATTATAGTTTAAAAATAATTAGTAAATTATTTGAAACCCAATGGTGTTGGTGTAATCTATATAGTTAAACCATTCACGTATTTATTTCTTGTGGTAAATGATTTATCTTTAAAATCAATACCGTGAATAGGTTTTTTTTAACCTTTACTTTCTGACTGACTTATTTGTTTTGTTATTTTTTTTTTAATGGCAACGTAGACTACTAGAGCTGCGAACCATAGATTCGATTTTACTTTTGTAATCGAGCTTCATGTAAATTAGAAACTTTTCTTTATCATTTCCACGTCAAACGCCGACAGATTGCCAAGTACTTTCTTTATTGTATATGTACGTAAACCTGGTATGTCCACGTATACTAGCGGATTTAGGTGACAAGACTTGGTAGCTTAGCCTGAGACTTTTTTCTTCGGAACGCGGAAATACAGTCCTAGTACCTACAAAAACGTGGGACATCCTGATATGAGATCGGCAGTCGACATTGTCAAAGTCGCTCGTCTTGCGTCGCCCACGTGACATAAATCTCGCAATCGATGTCTTTTATAACTAAATAAGTCCCATTTTTGTTTGTTGTAAATAATAGACATTACATTACATATGCTTATCACTGCATATATTATGTATCAAATGAATTATTGAAGTATTTTATAAATATAAGAGAACACACCATACTACATTATAGAAATATATACGTAATTTATTTTAGTTTAAACGCGACACACACGTCCGGTACTCACTCGGTTTTAGGGTCCACTGAAAATCAGCGTCACAGCCTTGTCCCGGCGGTGACATTAGCTGAGTGGATCCTATTACATACGCCACAGCCGCACACATAACATCTACTTCGTACAGCAATAGTGTTGACCAGCTTTATGGTCGAATAATTATTTATTGCCAAGATTTTATTTTTAATTAATTTTATTTAGTTTTCTTTTTGTTATTCATTTTCTGTTTGTTTTAATTTAGTTTGTTTTAAGTTTAATTTAGTTCTGTTTTATTTTAATTTTTTTTACTTTTAATTTTTTACTGTTTATTGTGTTGTGGTGTTTTGTAATAAATGTATTCTATTCTATTCTATTCTATTCAAAGTCATGGGCCGTAGATGGGCGACTTCTCTTTTTATGAGACCAAGAGACGGGACGAACAAGTCGTGCGCCTGGTGTTAAGCAACACGCCTATCCATAACAGTTGCAGTGCCAGTCAGAGCTTTAAATCACAAAGATATGAGGGGTACTGCCACTGCGCCCGTCACCCTGGGACGTATGTTGACAAGACCCATGTACCTGTAATTTCACCAGCTTCAAAACCAGAACGCAATCATGCTGACATTACTGCTTTGCGGCAGAAATAGGTAACGTGGCAGTATTTCCCTGGACAAACTCTTTCTCGAGCTCTTAAAATGTATCCTTCACAAACGATAAAGCAAATACCATAATCGTATCTTTCTTTTATAATCATAGAAACAACCGTCAAGACCATTTTATATGAAACATCGTTTTATTGCGAGCGCATAGCATTCAATATTTATTTCTTCTCTGAGCTACTGACCAAAACTAATCAATTTCATTCAATGTTAGTAAACTAAGTACTAGAATGGAATAAGCTAACGACTAGACGCTGTTGCACGAATACTATGCAGTATTTGTTCTAAATAATAATAATAATAAATTTGTTGGTATTGGTAGGTCAATGAGATAAAGCCATAGTTTATACGAAATCGACTGTTAATTAACAGCTAGGCCAGATTTTAGTTAGTTTAGATCATAGGTTCCCAACCTTTTATGGACTATCGACCCCTTTACAAGAAAAAATATCCGACGCTCACTTTTACGTAATAGTTAATTATAAAATCTAAATTATGATTAATCTTAAAATCTGTGAATTATCTCAACTTAAAATGAGTAATACTAAATTAATATCGTTATTTCATTATTTTGGTAAGTTGGGTTTTGTATACACCTTGCATAGTCAATCACACTCTCTGTCACACACAGAACACACACACGCACACGCAAATACACATACACACACGCACGCACGCACACACCTTCACACACATACACACACCCTCGCGCCTTAAGTCTATTAATAAGTCATTTCTTGATGTAACTATCTAAGTATAAGTAAGCTGTACTTGTCTTTGGTCCGGAGTGTGGAGGGGCTGGTGATCTGTAATACAGGTCTCCTAGTACGGATGCCAGTCTCTCACACAGACTTAAATATTGTACTATTTAGATAATTAAGCACTGTTTTTGTATTTATACTAAGACTTTGTGAGAGAAACAATAAAGATTTATTTATTTATTATTTATTTATTTATATCAAGAAGTGGATAGCTAGATAAAGTTTCTTTTTCATGAAAATAGAAGTATTTCATAACGCGGGGGGCGTTTTTTTTTTATTTGCCTTTGAAGCAGCTACGTTTGGTTTAGATAATGCATATGGTATACATTCCATCACAGGCTAGAGACATATTGTTGCCAGGCCGTTAACGCAACTTCTAGAAAGACAGTTTGTCGTAGTCTTCGTAGAGCTTAAACAAATATATTTAGTGCTATAAATGTCTCCTTTATAAGTTACGTTAAAATCATATTAAAAATCATCAACGCTAAAGATACATCTTGATATATCTTCAAGGATATTTGGTTGAACCATCCATTTATAAAAGTAATTTTCTTGTCCATCAGGCACGAAAAAGATGGAATACAAGACCCGGCAGTGGCACGAGAAGTGTTTCTGCTGCGTAGTGTGCAAGAACCCTATCGGCACCAAGTCCTTTATCCCCAGGGAGCAAGAGATCTACTGCGCTGGCTGCTATGAAGACAAGTTCGCCACACGCTGCGTCAAATGCAACAAGGTTAGTTCTCCAAAAAATCATTAGCACTATTGTTAGCCGTGTCGGCTTTACCTGTGGTGCATTGTGTGCGGCGCACACGAGCGCAGGGTCTTTAGGTGATGCTGAAATCCGCTCGCAATGTCTCCAAAGGGCCTGCGTCTCTCGCAGTGCAAACGACAAACGCTTCCCAACATCATTTATAATTGCACCATTTGCACCCGAATTTCCCCATCACTGGGGAAAATATAACTATGAGTATCCTATTTTGAACACGTGCTATACTAGAGGACACTAGCAGCTTGATTTTTATTGCCTCTTCCGACCGGAAAATGCGTCTCTTCCGAGTCGAAACGCATAATTGCGGTTCACAACTGGCCGATCGGAAACTTTGACATTTCAAATCGGAACAGTGGTTAATTTAACTCACAAATTAGAAAGATATAGTAGGAATCAGGTTCATCTTCGCGCTCGGAAACCCATCTGATTTCGAGACTCGGATGGGCTACCCGATCGCATCCATTCCGATTTTAATTAAAATCATCCTGCAGGGTATTGAGTGTGTCAGCCTTCATTTTCGTCAAGTTCGTTTTTGGCTATAGAAAACGTAGAAACAATAGATTTGCCATAATTATTTCACAAATATGCAACTTTGGAAGTGGACGGTCATAAAAGCCGTTTACAGGTCAAGTCGAGAATGTTCTCGAAAGTGTCGATCGATAGCCTCTTCCTACCCAAGAGGAATCCAAAGGCGTGAAATATGTATGTAATAACAACACACCAATTTATCCAATATCTGATCTCAAACATTGCATCGACCACTATTACCAGATTAACGAAATTATATATAATTATTTATTGCACATATAGTTTAACAGGAAGTGCTCTTTTATTTGCGTTTGAATAATGCAACCGATGAACTGTCACGGATGCCAGCAGGTAATTTATACCACATACGAGCTGCACTAACTGTAAAAGAAAACTTGAAAAAATTGGAATTGGCTGAATTGAAATTGGAATTATCTGTAAGACGGAACACCCAAATTTCTAGTGGTAGTTGTTTTTGAGAGATGATGAAACCGGTGGTGGGAGATTTTTCTATTTCCACGGTACACATCTAGTGACAGTTGGATAGTCACTCGTGTAGCCTTTGTGGTGCACTGGAAACTTACAGCTTTTGAGGCGAGCTCGGGGAATTTGGTGACGTAATGTTTCACATTTCAATTCCAGATCATCACGCAAGGCGGCGTCACGTACAAGAACGAGCCATGGCACCGCGAATGCTTCACTTGCACAAACTGCAATACCTCTCTGGCTGGCCAGCGGTTCACATCGCGCGACGAGAAACCATACTGCGCTGAGTGCTTCGGAGAGCTCTTCGCTAAGCGCTGCACTTCTTGCACCAAGCCCATTACCGGTAAGCTACAGTAATACTGAATCGAACAGCAGTGGGTCACGAATATTGAGTTTAAGCCATCCTTAGAAGATGAGACTGAAAAGAGTATCAGTAGATGTACAGGATGTGCAATGAAACAAGCCTGAATAGTAAAAAAAATGTGATCTAAGTATTAAAATATTTAAATACACTTGTGACGGCCGTGCGAATTCTGAGTTCGCCTTGAGAGTTATCCTCGTGGTTGACGAGACAAACTCTATTCACAGTCCTCTAGACAATGCATCTGGCTGTGATCACGGTGATGGACGGAACTATCATCTACTTACTTGTAAAAGAACATTGACTTACAAATAAATGGAGGACGGGTCTAATACAAAAACCACGAAAAAAATGTCCCAAGTCAACCTATTTAAACTTAGTGACATGTAAAGGAATATGAAAAAGCTAACTGCCTCCGTGGCCGAACGGTTACCATGCCGGACTGCCACGCAGAGGTCCCAGGTTCGATTCCCGGGCCGGGAGAAATATTTGTATGGCCTACATTTATTTCTCTCGTGAGTTTGGGTGTAATTTGTGGTTGTCTATGTGTGTGTCCATGGCACCCGCGACACAGGGTTTCCCTAGTGCGGGGCTATGTTGAGTGTGAGCGTTATTATTATTATAACACGTTGAATTTAAGTTGTAATGTCATCGCAGTACTGTCTAATTTTACTTGCTTCGCTGTCAGTCGAACAAACGAAGACTAAAGCGTGAATGACGCTCTGTATACGATTTTAACGCCCTATAAGTTCGGACACTTTTTAGCGCGGACCCGACGTCCATATAATTGTAAATCAATGTAAAAGAATAACATTTATATCCAAGTCGGTTCAATTAAGAATGGCACCACTAAGTTGTAACAATAACCTTGGTTTTTATTTAAAAAAAATACATTTATCTTTCAGGCATCGGTGGCACCCGCTTCATCTCGTTCGAGGACCGCCACTGGCACAACGACTGCTTCATCTGCGCGCAGTGCAAGACCAGCCTGGTCGGCAAGGGCTTCATCACCGACGGCCAGGACATCATCTGCCCCGAGTGCGCCAAGCAGAAACTCATGTAAATACACTCACACAACATCACAGAACCTGTCCTTTGCTTCACATCTTGGCATCGTTAACTAATTTCAAATTTGCCTTTAACGCTGTCCCTTTTTCGGAAATATTTATGTGTTAAATAAGTCTGCAAAGAGGGGTAATTTAGTCTTCATATTCGAAAAACAATCTAGACAAATATAATTTTGACTTAATTGTCTTCGAATACGAAGGCCAGCAAGCACGAGTGTCAACTAATACAGAATTTTAAGGTAATCAATTCGACTGTAACTTTGTTTTTGTGCTTGTACAGCGTTGATACGGTTCTACCGTTAATCGTTAAAGCGAGAGACTGGTGCTTCAATGCGCAGGATTCACTCGGCGATCTGCCTGACCTTAAGAACTAATTACTTCTCATAGGTCCAACCCTAGTTACTTGTTACTTAAAAGCGTTGTTGATTATATTTTTATACAAAAAAAAAAACAAAAATCACAAAAAAAGAAAGTGGATGCACAAAACATGTAAAGTATTTAAACAATTTCGCTTTTTCTTCTACTCTCTTTATTTATTTAAGGTGTTTATATTTTGTCTGTTTTAGTTAGGCTATTTACACATCCACAAAACCTATTATTTATTGAAATATTTCTACATTATGTATGTATATGCTATTGCCATATTGTATCGCTTTGGCTGTTGTATTAGTCCTGTAGAATTATGTCAATTTACCTAGAGCGTTTCACACGATGCCTTAGTAACATATCTAAGTCAATATCAAAGGTATACATTTTGTTTTTTATGTATTTATGAGGAATATATGCGACAAGATATACTTCAAACGTTTTTACTCTATGAAGGGAGTGTATGTTTAGAGCCTAACGCTAATTGATACGAGTGAGCTCAATCTAAACAGGTTTTCTTTAATAATCAAAGCAAAGTCTATTATTACTGGGACTCTTGCTTGCCATTCATCGCGACTACCACCAGGTCACATTAATTGGTCATTGCCTTTAATAATAATAGTAACTAATATTAAATGAGCTTGCACTTCATCGCGTCAATTAGCGAAGGGCCCTAGTGCTTTGTATTGTCTAAATCGTAACATAGTCATAAGAAATCTATTGACAAAAGTAATTATATGTTAAATGTTAAGTATTTATTTATATACGGGAGTACGCACTTATTAATGAGGGAAGCCGGTGGTGTGACCATGTCACAGAAGTTGAGATTTTCTAGCTATAGTGTTGCCATACACCATCGGTAGGTCGCTTCCTAACACTTTTTAAAATTAAGTGACAGTAAAGTCATCTAGTTTTTACTAATAATAAAAGATTATAATTAATATTTTTGTTCTCGAATAAGTATCAAGTGTTACAATAATGTAATGAATTTTATCGATATTTTTACAAGTAGGGTAGCCTGGTCTCCGAAGTCGCATCCGATAAGAGTACGCATTACTATATCGATTGCAGTGAAGTTGTTTACAAGACGTAACTAACTTCATTCAATGTCATATAGTAGTGGCAGGAAGTGTGAGATTGTTGTGCGGAAAAATATTTAAAAATTATTGAAAACTAAAAAACTGCGCAAGTCTGAATATACTTCCTTAAAACCTTTTGATGTTTTCAAATTATGACAGCGACTAAGTTAAACATGTTTTGAAAACTCACTTTGTACCAAATCGCTAAAAACCTTGTCTAGATGTCAAACTGCCAACGGCTCTGGTCATGGGGTTCGTAGTAATTTTCTTCTGAAATGGGTGAAGTGTGTAAGAGTACGCAACTAGATGTGTTGCTAGAATCACTGTTTTTTTTATAATAATTAATTATTACAAAAAATAAGACCAAAAACCAGATAAAAATGTCATTACCAAAAAGATATAGAGCTCCATACCATACCAAGAGACTTACAAAGAGCCTATGTATATACGTGAAGATTGGACTGAATGCTCACAATACCTACTTTACCACTACTACTCTAATTGGCTTTGTTTATTTTCCTGTTTTTATTAAACGTAAGAAGCTTTTGGTTTTCCATGAATAAATAATTACCATTTGTGGTGTCGTGAAGCTTGAACTGGATACGAGAGATTGGGAGAATTTGTGTGTGATTTGTGCGACCTATAAACGAAATCATATCAAAAAAGGAGTTACGTACTCTTGCCGATTTATACGCGTACTCAAAACCACAGTACAGTGTAAGAGTACGCAAATCCAATTTTGCACTATTTTATTAATTATAACTTGGTTGTAACTTTGAGCGTCACTATGTAAAAGTCACATTAGTAGACTACAAAATAAAATGTTTATTATCTAACACATCTTGTTTTCATTTTACACCGTCTCACACATTAAGTGCATCTTTTTAGACCAGGCTACTCTAATTATTAGTTCTAGTGTTGTTATAGGAGTAACACCTGTTGACAACGGCCCAGACACTATTTTGGTATTACTGTCAAATGTTGACACGTTTTAACGATAATGTAGTTTGAGAAATGACAGTAAGAATTTTCAATATTATTGTGTGGGCCGTTCTTGAGATCGCTGTAGGGATAGCGTGATGACCATTTTAGATCGGGGAACACAAAACGAGGGTAACATACTGTTTAAGAGTTAAATTATTAGAAATGTTGAACATTTAATTTATACGTGTATACATTTAAAATGCTTAGCTGTGTGATCTGATCTAATTAAAATCTTTGTATATCCATAGATTGTATAAACTATGAAACTGAAATAAATAATTAAAACTATTACTATTGTTATTTATTTGTATGTTAAGTCGTATCCTTAATAATAAAACCACACGTGAAATACGTCAAAAGTGCTTTTATCACATGAAATTCGTATAACTACATGAAACAAAACATGTAGGTATGTATACGTCTGCTTGAAGGCAAAATCACATAAGTCCACAAAAGAATCTTTCTGGAGGAAAACCTAATAATAAAAAAATTACGAGTTTAACCAGCTGTATTTTTTTTGTAAAAAATGTCACTTATGTGGTTTCACGTTTAAGCACACATTGTGCGACCTAACACCCCTAATTTAATCAAAAAAGACTAATTTCGTTCGTAGAATCTTAAAACCTCGGTCATTTTTCAGATGTGGCCTTATTACACCGAGGCGGCGTGGACAATAAAGCACCTAGGCCTGAGCAAAATATGTATTATCTCAGAATATAAATTGCAAAGTACTTTCTTGCATGCATGTATTTCAAATACAAAATACTTCCTAGAGACGTATCAAAAAAAATTTAAACACAAAATACTGTATGTATAGAAACTTGAATTATGTATACAGGGTAGTCCGGAAGTGATGGTCAAATCAAAACGAAATGTGGAAGTAGGATTGAGTATTTCCAATCTATTTGACTACTGCATTGGGGTCCGGAAATCTATGGTTGAAAAGTTATTCAACTTCTTATGTTTTTTGGAAAAATCACTAAGTGGGGTGCACTAAAATAATCTCAGTACAGAATACAAAAAAAACGACCTCAAAAGTTCGTGGAATTGCCAAGTTTTATTGAAATCGGTTACCGGAAAGTACGCGAAACCGGATTCATGCCCTCCCCTAGTTTGTCACCCTTAGAGGTCGAATACTTTCTTCAAATTTAAATGGGACCAATAACGAGATACTTCTATCCAACAAAAAATAATTATCAAAACTTGATTAAGTTGTGCTGGTCAGCACCACCAGACCACCAATGCATTAGAAGGTTGGCATTGCCGCCTAAATGTTGTAATTGCAAAACGTCCTAGCCTATTTCACTTGATTCACAAATTAAGAGGGGAATCAAAACATTTTGATACACAGAGTAAGAAAAGTTTATTTGAGAGGCAAAAACAACAGAACAGAGAGATTATGTTTAACAAAACATATAAACGTATTATTGACAAATTAGACAGGCACGACATAACGGTCAAGGAGTTTTTCAAAAAAATAATTTTTTTACAGCTTCTAATGTAAAGGATTCAAAATTAATCATAATAATGAACAGTATAATAAAAGGTTTCATGATGAAAATGATTATAAATAAATAAAAAATTCGCATATTACTGTTATACATATAATTATGTAGGTGTTTAGTTACTAGTGTTAATTTTTTTTTCTACTGATCTTACAAAGATAACAAATAAACCAAATATCCTAAATTTATTACCGTGAAATTTAGGTTTATTTCAACCTAACCGAGTAGATCTACTCTGGGGCAAGTAGCAAAAATAGGTCTACGACAGGTAAAACCGGATATTTTTGTAATGTCCCGCCTCCCGCCGAGGTAAAAAAGTAGTCTTCCAAATTAGCCATTTTCAGAACTAGTCGTTTAGCGAGTTTGCACCATTTCCGCTGTTAGCCTTTTTGCGAATTGACCATTATTCTACTAGACCCATAGTTCCGCAAATTATCAATAGATGACGTTGTACTGTTACGCACAATTCCTGAATCGCGGTGTTAAGATTTTCCCCATAATATGACTACTGCCCCGAACGTTAACTACCACTAGAAATAATGTTTGATTTACAATTAAAAATTAATTTTTGAAGTGCCACTTAAACTGGCGCACGCATTTAAATATCTGCATATTCTTTAGTCCTTCGGGATGAAATGATACCATTGAAGTATCGATACTTTTACTCGATACATTATCGGTACTTACTCGGTATCGATGAAACGATACCTCCGAAGTATCGATTGAAAAGTAAGTAAGTACCGATAAGTACTTACTCTTACCGATGTGTTTTGTAAAATTTAGAATAAAATAAATAAAAACGGTAAAAAGCATTGGTATTCTTTATTGATACGATAATGTCTTAGAAAGAATTCTATGAAAAAAGTCCGTTTTTATAATGCGGGTTATAAAAACGGACTTTTTTAAATTTTTTTAAAAATATTAGTTTTTCTAAATGTTTGCCTTTTAGACGATTTCGAGATGCAGTTTGCGCCCACTTTGGAAAACAGCCTTTCGCAGGGTACAGAGGTACCGACAATGTTTAGATATATTCGCGCTTGTTTATATAATGCTGGGAATACGAGTTTTAAATCTTCCCATTCCTCTAATGGGTTGGCTTTTAAAGCGGTTTAGTGAAATAAATTGAAACTTCACTAACATTTGATTTAGCACGGCGGCCTTTAAAAGTGGTGCAGATCTGTGACTGGAATCAAACCGGTCTAAGCCTCACCTTTTGATGAATAACAAAAGTTTTATGGGACATTCTTCACATAGTAATACTATTGCAAAGTACACATTTCATCTATAAACTAAAAAGATTGACATCCTCATTAATAACATTAGGAACAATAAAACGATCAACATTTTGTACAGACTTTCAGTCAAATAAATAGCTTCAAAAAATGCACATATTATTAACACTTTTAACAGGATAGAAAACATTATATATACAGGATATTTAGGATATAAAACATGATATACAATAAAATCAATATTACAATGCACCTCATATCGCATCCCTCATGGAAGAATGGCATAAGTGGAGTTACGTCAAAGATGTTTATTGCTCCATTAGATACAGAAAAATATAACCCACATCCTCTCCAATTCTTGTAACTCTATCTACAATTATAGTCGCTAGAGTTAGTCTAGTCTAGTGGTGCAATAAACGTGTTTGACGTAACTCCACTTATGCCATTCTTTCATAAGGGGTGCGAAATATTTTCTAGTTTTAAAAGAAAATTAACATCTTTGGGATTTTTAAAAATTTCAATTTCTTTTTACAATAGCAAAATTGTAAAGATCGATCGGGCGCCATTATGAATTCAGAAATCAACAAAAACGTTGACATTTTACTTGTGAACATTGAATGATTGTGCCTGTCTTTGCGCGTTAACATTCGTGTTTATAGAAAAGTGTGGAATTATACAACATAGCAAGGATGCACATTTAACTTGCCCATTATTACATTGTGTATGTACGTATGAGTAAACTGAATTCTTTATCTTTTACCATAAAATTGTTTATTTACTTTACCTATAACATATTTTCTTATAACATCATTCCGTACCTGAGGAGCATTACACTGTAAGCGCCATTTTTGTAATTTTACGGGGAAGCGATTTTATGTCGAAAAGCAGTTTGTATGACAATTATTGTAGCTCGAAATGTTATTAAAACTCAATTAGTTTTTTTTTTCAAGCCATTCTGAATGTTGTACATGCTGCATTTCGACACAAAATCACGTCTCCTGTAAAATTACAAAAATAGCACTTACAGTATAATAATGCTTTTCAGGTACGGCATTTCTTATAATTCTATTTTCTTCTGGACTATTTCTCTATATTATTTCATTGGTTTATAACCTAAACTATGTAATTAATTATGATATATAGTAACAATAACCACATATTTTTCGAAATAAAAGCGTTATGACAAACAATATGTTATGGCAATCAATTTTTTGAGAAACGATAAGATGTCGGAAAATTGAGAACCTGCTCTTCTATCAAATGAGTTTATCTAAGGACTCATATCAATCGGTTCCAAAGTACTTCATGCCAAAGTGGTTCGGAGCTACAGGGTGTAGTTCTGCAGTCAATATCTTCATCTTTGGTACGTAGTCGACTACAGCTTGGACGGCTGCTGGTGTGCAGAACAAATTAGATAGGATGATCCGTTCTTCTTTTACACCGTGTTGTGTTAGGACATTTACTGCCTGGAATTGGGAAATATTGTCTCGATTTAATTTCAAAGAAAGATTAATGCCTTATATTTTAAATTTTTATTGAATTGATATTCAATTAATTTTTTTGTGAAATTACGCCTCTGGTTTGTTATAATTGTTATTAATACAAAGATCGAACACTCAGAAAAAATTATTTCGATCCGGCCGGATTCGAACGGCGTCTTCTAGCATACCGTGTCAGACGCCATACCAACTAAGCAAGATAATGTCATTTTCGCCAACTTGATTGGATGGTGCTTAACTCTTTATTCTATACAACAGACATATGTAGATAGACACCGCAAGTACAGCAATTTGTATAAAAACCAAGCGTGCCACATTTTTTGTACCCACTATGACGTCACAAGAACCATTTAGTGATGGGAAACCTCCTTCCGCTCTAAACCGATTGATTGAACGTGAAAATTAATCGATTCTAAATAGAGTAACGTTTGTTCAAGTATGTGTCGATTACAAGTAGTCCTGAAATATTAATACAGCCGAAAAACACCAGAATAAGATAGTTTTATGTCTTTATTAAAACTTGTTTTTAAAAAAGATTACTTAAAAAATGTAAGACTGATTTTTGATCGACTTGAAATATTAGAATTATTGTCCTTCCAATAAAACGAACTTATTATATAACAACTTTTTATAATATCTTACCGATTAACTTAAATAATGAAAACGCATGTCAATATATGACCTTACGGCTGCCTTAATTAATTTTACTAGATGATTTTCTGTTGGTGATTGATCAAATTGATGAATGGCAGGACAATTGAAAATGAAAAATATCGTAAAATCTTATTAATCAGAAGAGGTTTACTTAAGGACGGCCTTGTGTGAAATTTTCGTGATTATTATATCTTGGATTTCTAACTCAGCTACTCTGCACATTTGGATAGCACCTTTGGTGGGATAAACTAGACCACCTTCGTCCTTGAAAGCAACGAACTCATACGTATTACCAACTCCGGGTTTTTGTAAAGACAGCGCCCTGTTACATTCTTTGCATTTTATATTTACATGTACACTTTTTTGGTACTAAATTTGTTAGGATTCGTTAATATGCACACGACACTCTGAAATAGCACAATTTTAGCTTTATATCTCAGAAACTAACCAGCATATCAAGTTGGAGTTCTTTTACTTTAGAGTACTATTAAGATTCAAATTTTTTTAATAATAAGTTTTTATAGTTATTAAATAAAAACTGGTAATCTGAAGTACACCCGCCATAATTACTGTCAATACGGCGGGTGTACCTTTGATATTGCTATAACTTATTTCTGATGGAGGTACAAATTTTTCAAACAGAGAAATTTAGGTACATTTTTTTGATACCAAATTTGTCAGGATCCGTTAAGGTACACCCGCCATTCTGACTCACTGAATATACCTAATTATTAACTAGGTAACGATAAACTTGGACACACAATTTCAATACCTTGGTTACCTTATTTAAAAATATCTGCCCAAACTACATTTTAAGTGCTTTTAATATATTTTTTAAATAAATATTCAATATTATTCTAGTTAGTAAATTAATTAAAAAATATAATATTATATCCATATAAATACTTAATGAACACGTGTAATTATTAGGATTCTATTATATTTGGAGAGGGGTCTACTAATGAACGCACCGTGCGATTTTGGTTTAAACGCTTTCGTGATGGAAATTTCGACTTAAAGAACGAGCCACGAGGAAGACCGCCCACACAGGTGAATAACGATGAATTAAGAGAGATAGTGGAAGCCGATCCTAGTCAAACTACCCAGGAATTAGCGGCATACGTTACCTTACCCACAATATTGACTCACTTGCGTCAAATCAATAAAATAAAAAAATACGAAAAATGGGTGCCTCATGATTTGACTGATCTGCAGAAAGAAACGCGTGTTGAAACTAGTGTTGCCTTGTTGAACCGGTACAGAAATGAAGGAATATTGGATCGAATTGTAACATGTGATGAAAAGTGGATTCTTTATGATAACCGGAAAAAAAAATGCAATGGCTGACCCCAGGTCAAATGCCACAACAGCAAAACTTACCAATAAAAAGGTAATGGTAACTGTTTGGTGGTCTCAGCATGGTGTTATTCACTATAGTTTTCTCCGATCTGGTCAAGCAATAACGGCAGATGTCTATTGTGCCGAACTCCGAACCATGTTGACAAAACTAGCAGTAAAACAGCCCCGACTCATGAATCGATCTTCACCATTATTGCTCCACGACAACGCAAGACCTCACACAGCACGAGAAACCATTTTGACCCTTCAGGAACTGCAGTTAGAAACCATTCGTCATCCTCCGTATTCACCAGACCTTGCTCCAACGGACTACCATTTTTTTCGTGATTTGGA
Organism: Hyposmocoma kahamanoa; assembly: GCF_003589595.1. Lineage (NCBI taxonomy): Eukaryota > Metazoa > Arthropoda > Insecta > Lepidoptera > Cosmopterigidae > Hyposmocoma > Hyposmocoma kahamanoa. Next base: position 1,903,654 of record NW_020654748.1, read on the forward strand.
CAATTATCTACGTGACAAGAAGTTTTCTTCCCAGGAGGCAGTACAAAATGCTTTCACACAGTTTGTGCAGTCTAGATCGTCGGAGTTCTATCGCAAAGGCATTTTAGATGGCAGCAATGTATAGATAATAATGGCAACTATTTTGATTAAATAAATTTGTTAAAAATTTAAAAAATAAACAATTTAGATTTTTAGTACAAATCGGCAATTTCATACTTTAACCCCTATTATTATAAAAAAAAAATTTAGTAATTTTGCGAAAAGACCACAAGTACTTTCGCGAAATTACTACAAAGAAAAATCATTGATAGTCAACATTACCTGTTTGACAGTATTCCCAGTAGACATGATAGGATACATCAAGAGAACTTGCCTCCTGGCAATGTCTTCTGGAAACTTTGCATAAACAACATGGGCCTCGTGCGTGTCTGTGTCGCTTTCCACGAGGATCTTGCCAATACGGATTGATCGACAGCAGTCGCGAAGGCCCTGCAATGTCATTTATAATGTAAAATAGATGGGCGCATGGTCACAATGTCACCTCAGGTTAACCAATAATGAGGCGGACGATATTACGCGTTTGTTCAGTAAATTAATATTTGGTCAAGCCCCGAATAGCCCTAAACTTGAACTTTCAGATGCTGGCCTTGTACTCCGTATCAAGAATGGATGAAAGAAAAAGCTTTGTTCGGATAGGTGGTTGTTAATGGCACAAGGATGGAGTGAGCACTTAGTAGAAGATCGAAGAAGGAACTAAATTGTAAAGTTCCTACGCATACTCTCTGGAACATATCTGTTTTAAATATATCCATATTTGAGACTTCGTCATTAACTGAGTCAGACATACTATCTTAGATAGCTTGCAAACGCGCATATTCTGTACCATCATCTCAAGTCGTGACCGTAATAGACCCAAAATACGTTCCCTTGGAAATTTGCCTACAATTATATATCTTTACAATAATAAAAAACAAAAATAGTTTAACTTCAATTTCGCGTTAGGATACAGTGAGTGTGGTTTGTCGGAAAACATTCGAGTGACAATGGTAACGCCACAAGTAATCGAGATGAGGGTAGTCGTCGACAGCGAAAGTAAGCTATCATCTGCCACTGGCCAGTCAACCCGTGACCATGGAGTATGTAACTGTTCCAAAATATTACGAAAATAAAAAGAAATTATATTGTGGTAAGAAATCTGTAGTTAATGACAATCATTTGGTGGTATATATTAATGCAGGGAAAAACTAAACTAACTTGTTCCATAGCCTCTCCAGACCGAACAATGGACACTCCACAGTTACCAGCACCATATTTCAAGCCTTTGTACAGAGCTCCAGTTGGTGTGACCACCTAAAAAACCAAATTAATTAAATAAAATTAATGATTGACAAAACATTTTTAATTTTTATTTTATGTTAATAAATTTTTTTCTTGTCTATTGTTTATAATTGTTGAATTCAACAAACTTTATAAATTATTATGATTACAAAGATCAAACACAGAAGAATTTTTCATCGACCTGGTGGGATTTGAACCCACGTCCATGCTGCACACTAACATTGCTCTAACTACCTGAGCCATGGATCCAGTTACCGAGTCGTCGAAATTCTTCTATGTGTTTTTGTTATAGATCTTTGTACTGACTTTCGTCGCCGCTAGTGACATATAGTGAGAGATTGTTTAATAAACTTCTCACCGCAGCCGATACCTTTACAGGTTGAGATTTTTTGTGAAATAATTATAGTTTTTTATGCTTATGAATACATAACCTAACCTCCAGTTAAAAAAACCGACCTCAAAAGTCATTCATCCCCTAGTTTCCCACCCTTAGAGGAATATTTTCTTGAAATTTAAATGGGACCACATCTGAGGTACCTTCTTTCCAACAAAAAAAGAATAATCAAAATTGGTTCACAAATGGCGGAGTTATCACGTAACATACATACAAAAAAAACATACAGATGAATTGAGAACTTCCTCCTTTTTTTTAAATTGGGTTAGTAATAGTAGTTTATGTGACCATTACATAATGAAAGCCATTAAAACACGAGTGTTTAAAGCCCAACTATGTACAGCTACACATATCATGTGTATAGTGTTCAGCTCTCTATAATGTGTTCAGGAACCGCATGTTACAACTCTGGTGAAATGGTGGCAAATAAAAACTTTTCACACGCATGTCACGAAACCATAGTTTTTTTTAATTCATAGACAAACTAGAGTCAGCCCCAACCCAAACCCCAAATTCATATCGTTTGATATCAAGTAACGTGTGAAATTTGTCAAAATCGTTTGCTGTTGATTTCATTTCGCATAAAACTTAATCTCGACGGATATTAGAATTGAGGATGAATCAAAATGTTTTGTTTTTCATAGATGTTCGAAATTTTAATATAATAAGAAAATCGAATTTGATAAAAGCTCTAAAATTGAACTTTGACACACGCCACTCGGACATGGGTTTGTAATGATGATTATTTGAGTACAAGTATTTTTTTAAGAAACATCTCGTCTGTGTTGTCAGAGTAGCATAGTGTCTGAATAAAGAAATGTTGAAGTGATATATTATCGGAGTAGTGTAATGGCTGAGTAAAATCATGTCAATGTAACATATTGTCAGGGTAGCGTGAGTCGAAGTTCAGTTTTAGAGTCATTATTATTAAGCAATGATGACATTTTCACAGATAAGAAATTTGTTTTAACAAAATAGCTTATCTTTATGCTGGTTGTAACTTGCGGTTTTTGAACATGTTATAGAGGGATTATGATATGTGTGTAGATAACATTTTTCTGTATGTTCGATCTTTGCATTCATAATAATAACAAAACTAGTGGAGTTATTTCACAAAAAATCTCAATAAACAAACTTTTTAAAGTTCTTAATTTAAATTTGTGGGTACTAATTTCCCATACTGAAACATAATGAATGTCAATCATTACATAGTTTTGGTCTCTGGTATTGTAATAATTTAGTTCAACAGAAACATAACAGTAATACCATTGACTTACAAATAAATGGACGACGGGTCTAATACAAAAACCACGAAAAAAAATGTCCCAAGTCAACCTATTTAAACGTAGTGACATGTAAAGGAATATGAAAAAGCTAAAACGTTGAACTAATTTTGCTTGCTTCGCTGTCAGTCGAACAAACGAAGACTAGAGCATGAATGACGCTCTGTATACGATTTTAACACCCTATAAGTTCGGACACTTTTTAGCGCGGACCCGACGTCCATATAATTGTAAGTCAATGAGTAATACAAACAAATATTAATTTAATTAAACTACAAAATCACCTCACAATCAGTAAATGGCAGTTTATTCAAGCTCTCCTCTATGACAAGTCGAATCAGTCTGTCTGCATAGAATTTGAAATCGCTGCGACTGGTGTTCCTGAAGTTTTGATTTAAAATTTTGTGAATAATATGATTTAACATAATGTAACATTTAATGCACTATTTTCACCATCAGACAGATTAATTTCCTATTACAAACTACAATTGTCCCATGTGTTCAGCTAATATCTCATTTAAACAATTTTGAATGATCATGAATAGGTAACTATAGTATAAATAAATAAACATGTACCAATTGAACTGTATATCTCTTAGAGCAAACTGATTTTAATATTCTCTACCTAGCCATTATAAGAATGGTGCAAATACACATAATTTAATCAAGCTTTTCTCTTGTAATATGTTTTAGGTACGACATGAGTATTATACGATCGTGACGGAATTCTTCTTCTTCTTTTAAATGTTACGGCCCCATCGAAGTAATCAACGATTTTGCCAATGTCAAGTTGAGGAACACGCGTTTTTAGTCAAAAATGGACCGGTAAATTCCGACAGAATTCACTGAGGAGAATCTACAACGACAGTACATACACAGATTATTACAGGAAAAATTTTTTTTTTATAAATTTACACAGCACATGCCCAGAAAAGTGAAAATACAATGTGTGATGTGACGGCTAGTCACAGGTTAACCTCACTTACTTGTCTCGCAAAATCGTCTGTAACTCTTTAATGTTATCATTTGAGGGCAGCAAAGTGAGGCTTTCCCCGAATTGTTCTTTCAC
>NW_020654748.1:1912737-1937427 GCF_003589595.1 Hyposmocoma kahamanoa
TAACAATTTATTTATTTTCAATAACATTCGTGACCATATCACATCACAACTAAGTTCAAAATTAAACTAAAATATCGTTTTTCTTATCAAATAGAATTTTATCATGACATGCATTCCTGAAACACTAGCGCCATTTTTTGTACCAATGTAAATCAGCCATAGTAAACAGGGCGCGGTCATTTGCACAGGCTGGTTTCCGTACATTTAATGTTGGGTGGTTTCAATCTGTTTTGTCGGAGCCAACATGTAGTGCCGGGGACATTTTGTATACGTTTGGTTTGGTAGTATTTTGATTTATCTGTCTGGATTTTATGAAGTGTTTCCTTGAGGTATCTTTTTTTTCTAATGGGGCTGACATGTTCAATAATGATCAAAGCCCCTAAATAAATAAAGAGTAAAAAAAAAATATTGCCGCCGTTTTGCTGAAACTTTTCAACTTACTTTACCTATTTCCAATAATACTTGTGACCGTGTTATATAATAACTGGCCGAACGGTTACCATGCCGGACTGCCACGCATAGGTCCCAGGTTCGATACCCGGGCCGGGAGAAATATTTGTATGACCTACATTTATTTCTATCGTGAGTTTGGGTGTAATTTGTGGTTGTCCATGAATGTGTTCATGGCACCGCAGGGTTTCCCGAGTGAGTGCATTATTAATGTTATTATATCAAATTAAGAAAACTCGTACAATATGAAACTATGTGTTTCTCGTGACAAATAGTATTTTGTCAAATTTGCCACCAGGCAAAGGGTATATACCGTGCACATTCAATAGCACATGAAGCTTATACTTTTATTCGAATACCGCATCCAATGCGGAACAAAATCCACCAGTGTGTAACTTGATGTGCTGCGGTCTTTTGCCGCACATAATTTTAAAATCTGTTCTAAATTTTGAATTGAGGAGCTTCGGAATAAAAACCAATAAATTTCGATTCTAATTTATCTAGTTTCATTGAATTGTATTCAGATCCGTGCATTTCAAATACCTAATATATTTTTAAAAAGGATTTAGCGGTTGCTTGGTTGGATAAATTATTCGTAGATTTATTTCACAAAAAATCTCAATAAATACATTTCATCAAAAAGCGACATCTGCGTCAGTTGTGATGTGTAAAGGTATCGGCTGTGGTGAGAAGATTATTAAAAAATCTCTCACTAGATATCACTAGCAGCGACGAATGCAGAAAGCCAGTACTTTTTCGCGTTTGGATACCACTTTCCACTTAACATCAGGTGAAGTGGAGTCATTTGCCTGTCATGTATAAAAAAAAAGAAAAGAAAAAAAGATCTAATAACAAAAATACATATAGGAGAATTTCGAGGTGCAGCATGGACGTGGTTTCAAGTCCCATCGTGTCAAAGAAATTTTTCTGTGTTTGAGCTTTGTATTCCTAATCATAACAAAACTAGTGATTTGGCAAAAAATCTCAACAATAACTATTATTCGTAGATTGTTGCAAAAACAATCGTTTGGCATTAAAAAAGGAATAAGTCAAAGTGTGACTTAGCGGTATATGTTCTGACGCTCCATTGTTGTCACTATATTAAGGGTATGATGTATGGGATTGTTCATGCTAGGGTAGCAGAATGAGTAATAAAACAAATAGATTCATATGCATATCGCTTTATTGGCCCAGAAAATACAAATTAATGATTGCAAGAATAATTCCACTTTTTATCTTGTAGATTACAATGAGCATTCGACACTAAATATTTATTTTGTTTAGAATTTACTGTAACCACAAAACATGTTTCACAAAAATATATTTTCAAAATACTTTCATGAAATATGGAACTGTAACCGCTAATTCGTTCTAGGCAGAGTTAACAACAGTATGTAAATGCGAGAAAAAAAATAGTAAAAAAAATAAAAATAAATGCCAGCTAACTTGATAGTTATATTTCCACAATATGTACTTCATGATTGCCTTGAAAACAACTGTAATGTACCTCGGACATAAACATAGTTCGAGAGCGTAAAATAAACATTAAAAGTAGAGTACTAACAGTACTCCTTAACAATTTCAAAATAACGAAATCATTCGAAATAAGCAATTGTACATCTCTTGTTTTTAAGTTTGCTTGTAATACTGTGAGAGTATAACTTGTATGATAGTTCAATTTTGCTGTAAAATGTTTAACATTACGTAATATAACATTAACAACTCTATTTGTTCGCAAAGTCCTGATCAGAAGTTAAGATTGATTGAGGCGTAAAATACGTCAAATTGATTCACCAATAAAGAAACGAGTAAAATACTAAACCAAAAAAATATTGACCTAAAACCATTGACTTACAAATAAATGGACGACGGGTCTAATACAAAAACCACGAAAAAAATGTCCCAAGTCAACCTATTCGAAATTTAAATTGTTATGTCATCGCAGTATCGCGCGTCCGTAGAACAAATGAAGACTAAAGCGGAGTGTCGCGCTCTGTATACGATTTTAGCGCCTTACAAGTGCGGAAGCTTTTTAGCGCGGACCCGACGTCCATATAATTGTAAGTCAATGCCTAAAACATAGAAAAGGTGCATCTTTTTACAAATAGCCCTTTATACAAAGCAATAACCACCAATGTGTCAAAATGATAATTACCATATTACATAAGCGTGTCTTTCTCGGCTTGGTGTTCGCTGTTTAATAACCGTGGCAATTTTATTAAATTACTAAATAGTATTTTGCGATGCTATACTCGAATTTTTAAATGTGCGATGGAATTGCACGATATACTTCGCCCTTCCCCATTTCATCATCGAGGGACTAGGCAAAGGTTGGGGTACCATCTCTGTGTTGAGGATATTTTAAAGATTCGCACGAAGCATTACGCTTCCACATTTTCATGGCGAACGGCTATGGAGTGGAATTCCCTGTTTGCAGACTTATTCCCTGAACGCTATAACTAAAACCTTTGCAAGGCAAGATTGACCGACCACATCGTCACTATTCACAGGTGAGATCCAAAATATGCGCACTTATTTATTTTTTTTTTTAAAATGCAGTGAACAGCAACCCGAGAATGACTGTAATAGAGATAAATCCCAGCCCCATGATTGAAGAATTCGGATGAAAAAGTTTATAATTAAAAAATCAACAAGCAGCAATATACAATAATTACTAAAGGAGTGGTTTCTTTCGATCACCGTCATTTGTTGAAATTATCTTCTTTTCATTAAAATTTTATTTTAAAAAACTAACTACCTATGTCCTTAAGAGTAGTACAAAAAAATAGGACAGCAACATCGTTATTTAAAAAAATGCTTTAGTGAGAAACAGAAATATAATTACTATAAAGCATCGGATTGGACATTACTAACCATAAAACGGATTTACCTACAAATGACATAAAACTTTCCATATGAACGCGAAAACCTAGCTCTAGCAGATACAATGTGCAATTCTTTTGTCACAAATCACAAATAATATTTAAAAATAACAATAATAACTACTTTTTAACAGACTTCAAAAAAAGGAGGCGATTTTAAATTCAGATTATATGGTTTATTTTTGTATGTATGTTACGCGATAACTCCGGTACTTCTGAACCGATTGATGATTATTTTTTTGTTGGAAAGAAGATACCTCCGAAGTGGTCCCACTTAAATTGGAAGAAAATATTCCGCAAACTGGGGGATGAATGACTTTTGAGGTCGGTTTTTTTTAGTACTCTGTACTGATTATATTTTCGTAGTAGTACAATTTTTCGTCCTTGGGGACAGGCTAAGGCGTCTAAACCATACTGCCATATCTTAGATTTTTCTTCAATAATTTAACTTTTTGACATTTTTTCGCGGGAAATTTGTTCCTGACACACACCTCTGTTCTGTCTTTTGTCAGAAGTCTGTTTTTTCGAGATGATAAAGTCATTGAATCTGAATCTGAACTATAAAAGAAAAAATATTCATTTTCAAACTTAAATGTGTTATCCTACAAGAGCGTTGTAATACGTAAATAAATAATATGTGTAATTGTCATCGAAATTATTTATGTCACTTGTAGACAAATACCAATTATATAACAGCCTAGTTGAAATACCTACATAATAACTGTGAATTCTAGATTTTCGGTCACTAGACATAATTGACTTGTGCTGAATAATGCTGATTGCATACGCATTACCAAGTCGGTTAGCGGAAAACGGGGTAAACCTCTATGATGCGAACGCAACAGAATTTTTTAAATTTAATTTAATGTAATTTTCGAAGCGGTAACTAAATGCTCGTCAAGGTCACATTACGTAATGCCGGGGTTCTATTTTGAATCAGTGAACTAACACCACATTTATGTCATTTCATCCTTATATTTAAATTTAACGAACTTTTTGTACGAACTAATTAGGTCAAAAAGAACGTTCACTTTTGAATTATACTTCCTTATGAAACCACCACTGTTTATCGATTAATGGCACTAATCCTGTAAAATTATCTTTAGTTTAACAAAGTCGTCGATATTCTCTACATCTTCTAATTGGGTCAGGCGGTGGTGTTAGTTGATTGATTCAAAACAGAACCCCCGGCCTACGTAATGTGCCCTTGATTTTAAAAATCTAAAATATGCAAACATTTGGAATAATGGAATGACTTTGAACCGTCCAAAATGCATAATTGGTTTAACAATCTTATCATTAGTTCAACCACTAACTGTTTCACGCCTTGCTCGATGTCTTATGTGTAATCTAAATACGCAGATATAACCTAACTTTCAAGAAATTGAATACATAAGAATTGAGAATACCTCAGCTGAAACTCGGAAATGTAACCGAAGTGTAACGTAGTGTAATTAATTTACTACGATTTTTAATAAAAATATAACTATTTTGTTTTGAATTCTTACCTTTTATTTTTAATAATTCCAGCGTTTTCAGACGGAGGTATAATCCACTCTATGAGTATTAATTGAAGTTTAAGTAAATGCAATCCGCTTTATTCGGATTTCTGCGACATTATAAAAAACATTTTCGCCACATAGAAGTTTCGGAACCTGTCCTTACACACCGACGGTTATTTTTAAAACCATTAAATTATTCCAACGTCATGGACATTCGTTCGGTACTTTTTCCTCAGCCCAAATACAATAATTATCAAGCTAATTTGTGACTAAGTCTAATATCTACAAACAACCCGACCACTTCTAAGTAGCGCAGCGTTTACTCTGAGGTAACATGACACATGTGACTCGCACAAAAGTCAAGCAGTGGTTTAGAGTCGTCACCTTTTTGAACCGAAGAGTTCGACGTTCAAACTTCTTCTACTAGTCTCTGGCATAAAAAGTTGACATCCTCACGATAACACGTCAGCGGCTCTACAAAAATTTACATTTTACGAAAACCTCTCAAATGCACCAACATTTAATCGGATTCTAATATAATTTGAACTCTCATACATGCTCCTGCTAAAGAGCATTTAATCGAACACTTACATAATTTAGTCTAAAAAAAGAAATCTTTTTAAGTTGTCGATTAAGTTTTTTAGAGATGGACGACTGCAGCATTTTGTAAGTAGATATAATTATTGCTTTCAATGATTTTAATTGGCGTCAATCTATTTCTAATGTATTGGACTTATTGCCGCATTCACAATCGGCCATCCCCAAAGTACACCATCGTTATTACTTTCAATCTCGGCCCGATTGTAAATTCACCGAACAGTATTGGTTATTCCGCTATCTGGAATTACATGTCAATACACTTTGTGCGCTTGTTTGACAAGCATTTCACTGTAACCGGCCCTCGTAGGCCACTCCTCAACACACTGTACAGGAAACTAGCTTTTTACAAATAAATTACTTTAAAAAATCACTCATTTTTAAGTAATAAATACGATTAACATCAACAAAGGTACTTTCGATTTTACATAGGTCGATATCAAGCGAGATAGGGAGGTGTAAAGGCGATATTCATTGTATGCATTCTAACGATTCACTAGTTAATTTAGCAACTAGTCAAATCAAATTCAGCTCAAAACTGTAAATTCTATATTATATATATCGACAAAGTCACTAAGCGTCACTAACCTACTTAATCTAATAGATAATAGAACTTAGGATCTTCTTAAAAAAAATGTGTAACTCTCCCATTGCTTGTCTTAGACATGAACCTATATAAAAGCACAAGTATAGAACGCCCCCGCTGCAAAACAAAAAACGTAAGCTGGATAAGCGGACGTAAGAACTAGCGTGGAATGTGACGCGTGGGGCGCTCTGAAACGCGGTATGACTTGGACCACTTACCAATAAACGATTCATGATATTAGAACCTCAGTAACACCAAGAAAAGTGTTAAAGTTTCCGTAGATTACGCATAAAAGAATTAAAAAAGTAAATAGGAAGTAAAAAAGCCTATCTGTACAAATAAAACATGATATTATAATAAAAGAAAGCATCGACTGAGGAAGTGGCCGCTTCTGTAGCCTTTCACTTCTGAGTCGAGCGCTGAATTCGCATATTAAAATACGATAGTGATGAACTCGTATTGGCAAGCGTGTCCCAATCACGACAATTAACATCCATAACCTGTACAATATACCTATGACATATCACAAGGTGGCAGACTAGTGCACCGCGACGCCATTCCTTTGTCTGGGGAAGCCGTTCACCATCTTCTTCTCTAATTTCTCCACTGGAATATCGTTGATGGGCTCGGTCTTGGTTTTTTTGCCTCCTTTAGGCGCGAGGTAGGCTTTGTAGAAGAATCTTGCGAAGAGGACGAAGTATGAAAAGTACATGGCCATTGAGAGCTTGATATTCATTTGGCTGATGCCGCAGCTGCCGGGAGGCGCGGTGGCCAAGTAGTTGTGGGCCCAGATATTGATGCAGCAGCCCACGATCATCTGCGTCAGCTGCAGGAAGGTGATCGTCATGGCGAGGAACTTGGGTGGGTACTTGCCCATACTTACTAGAGCGTAGTACGAGTACATGACACTGGAAACGAGAAAAAAATTTAATTAACATGATGCGATGGTATTGTTATTCGAAGGTCAATTAAGGCAGTTTGTTAGACGTATGAAATATACAGGTTTACTTTTAAGGTTCGTAGAAATTTTAGCTTGAAACATTGAGCAATACTTTATAAATATTTTACGAGTATCGATCATAAAAATCGTTTTAAAATACATTTTATTGGATCATAAAGTCGATCAAAACTTAGGCTAAAAATAATAAACAAATGTTCATACTTAAAAATACTCAAGACCTTGAAAACGTACAACATATATCTATCTGACCTCTATTCTCACTAGTTCAGTCGTCCAGTTCAGTTGACTGAATTAATGAGACTCTTTTTCCCATTTGCTCAGTTCTTCATTTAACTATGTGCTTGATACCCTATCAGATTCATAGTACCATCGTAGACCAGCTGGTGGCGCGACGAGTAATTTGCTGTTGGTTTGTCGTCCCACCAACATAGAGCCATTAAAAAAAAATTAATGTTGAGTCTAGCAAAAAAAGCTTGTTTTATTTTCAACTGTGTAAACAAGATAGAAATTCTTTATAGTTCAATCAACTAACTGGACTGGACAACAGAACTAGTATAGAGAGGATGGACAACTGAACTAGTGGGAATAGAAGAAATAAAAAATCTCTGCTAAACCAGGGGCAAAAACTTGTTTAATTTTCAACTGTGCAAATAGATAGAAATTCTTTACAGTTCAATCAAATAATGGGACTGAACAACAGAACTAGTATAGAGAGGATGGACAACTGAACTAGTGGGAATAGAGGAAATAAAATCTCATTAGTTCAGTCAGGCCAACTGAACTAGGAATAGAGTATATCTGACGCAGCAAAGTAAAGCATGTACGATTGCTTTCGAATCCAAGGTAAAAAGAAATATGTTGCAATTATGCCATATACAGGTCGTTCGCATTGAGTTCGTAGCTTCTTTCGACATGGACAGTTCAAGGTGGTGTGATGCCCTTTCTCTGACCTTACTGCTACCGAAGATGAGGTACGTAGGTAAATTACGAATCCCAATTACGGTGTCGGAAGTAATTGTCTAGAAATTTCGATTTGCTGGAAGGCCAGATGACATTCCCGTTGTCTGGAGGCCTACCATGAGCTTATAAGCAACCAGTCAAGTTCCATGCAATTCACTTGATGTGGTATAACCATTGACTTACAATTATATGGACGTCGGGTCCGCGCTAAACAGTGTCCGAACTTATAGGGCGTTAAAATCGTATACAGAGCGTCATTCACGCTTTAGTCTTCGTTTGTTCGACTGACAGCGAAGCAAGCAAAATTAGACAGTACTGCGATGACATTACAATTTAAATTCAACGGTTTAGTTTTTTCATATTCCTTTACACGTCACTACGTTTAAATAGGTTGACTTGGGACATTTTTTTCGTGGTTTTTTTATTAGACCCGTCGTCCATTTATTTGTATGTCAATGGGTAAAACTGCTTAAATTCGTATCATGACGTACACAAAGTTAAACGGGAATGGCAAGCCAAGATGATGAGTTTTACTTTTTAAACATTAATTATTGTCTTTGCCTGGCTAGTTGACATCTAACAAGAGCGAGATGGAACTACATACTAAATCATATGAAAGAAATAGACAGATGTACTACCCTGGGAGCGTTCAAGCATTATTAACCGATTGTGTTCAAAATGAGAATTTTTGAATAATTTTAATAATTGTAATATCGGCACATTTCAATCATACTTTACAATTTGTCGTAAGATAAAATTACATGCCATGTCTAGTCATTATAATTGAAATGAATAAGGTGAATTTGAGATTTGATAACATAATTGGAACGTATCTTGTATTCGTACATTTTCATTGATCAATGCGTTAAAGTTAAATTTGGTACTATTTAAAAGTTATTTTACGATTTTCGCTAAGTCAATAAAAGTATTAAAATACAATTTAAAATATATCATGCTAATAATTTGTGAACAAAACTCTGCAGATGGGAACCTCGAACTAAACTATTCAAAAAAGTTCAATAGTTAATAGTATTTTATTTACTGACAATTGGCCATTATACCCTAAAAAGGTAACAGATAATTTTATTATGAAACTGAAAATATAACAAAACTCAAACGAAACTTCTTCAAAATGTAACAAACGCTCGACATTTAAAAAAAAAGTAGTTACGGAGCAACTTTCTTTGAATTGCTTATTTTGACAAATAAGACCGCCATGTGCATGGCAAATTACACGATTTTACTATGATAGAAAAGGTGAACGGATTTCGAATGTAGTACGTAAACTGCGTGGACAGTGAATTGTTTTTGCGAGGTCATAATATGAATTTGACAGGCTATCGAACTTACGGGTTTAAACAGAATTGCTATAAGAGCTCATAGTAGGCCCCCAGGCCTGACTTCTAGCAAGATACGATTAAAAAGCCATTCTTAATTTATGATATTTCAACACACCTGTCCATAACAGTTGCAATGCAACTCAGAGCTTTAAATCGCAAAGATTTAAAGGTCACTGCCACTGGGCGTGTCACCCTGAGACATAAGTTGGCAACCCTAATGTGCCTGTAACCCTAATGCTCGAGGCACACGTTGGCAACCCTAATGTGCCTGTAACCCTAATGATCACATTACTGCTTTGCGGCAGAAGTAGATAAGGTGGTAGTACTTTCCTGCTTTTCTTTCACAAGGACCTCCACTGCTACTAAAAAAACTTATTAAAAACCTGTATGTGAAGGGTATCAGTATCTAATCAAAGTACAAAACAATTAATTTACTAATTGTGTTGTGATTGACTGACAAAACCTGAAAAGCAAGAAATCGCACGTTAAAACTAATACTGTCACTAAAGAAAAAAAGTCCACTTTCATGTAATGGCCATTATAGTTTCTGAAAGTAAGTTCCAATTTGAAAAAGCGAGATTTTTCAGTTCGTACCCAGGGATTTGAACCAGCAACCTCTCTACTGGCCTAGTGGCTACCACAGCCATTCGCAGAATTATAATTAGAAATCCGAGAGTTCTATATTTCTGACGTAATGTATTTCGAAGATAGTTTTAAAATTGTAAGTAAAAATATAACTATTTTGTTGCCTTTTATTTTTAATCATGCGAATTTTAAAGGTGGGTTTCATCCACTCTATGTATATGTTTTACATGAAGTATACTTAATGTTCTGCCTTTTCCCGATTTCTAGGTATAAATTACAACCATTCAAGTGGGTATTATCTTTAACTATAATTATATTAATAGCTGCAAATCCTGTTTCTATTTTTATTTCATTTTTTGTTCTCGTTAAGACACTTTTCAAATGTTAATTTTTTTCAAACTCTCTATTTCAAAATCCATTTCGAGGAATAAGGTTGGAAATTAATATTTATTATATATTTATCCATATTACGTTGATATTATATATATTTTGGAAAAAATATAGTATTGACCTTTATTTGACATTCAATGTCGTCATCAATGGCTTTATAAAGGTTTTTTCCGGCGTAATGCAAAAATGCAAAAAAAATAATTAAATGTCACTTCATCAACGTTTGTAAACATAACTGTACGATCTTTGCAACTTTAAATTTCGCTGCCGGGAGACAAAATATCAAATATAATACAGCTATGGAATACAGAAAGTGCTTTGATCACCCCTACGAGAATGGTTTAATACATAACTCAAACAAGATCTTTGTTCACATTAGAGAAAATTGCGATATAAGTGTCGTGAAGTAAACGTGAAATACTTCAAAGTTTACACTATTTACTAATGTGAAGATCACTTTGAAGTAAGTTGATACGCCTGTATAAAACAACACTTTTTCTTTACTGTGATATTTCCGAGGTAATAACATTCTATTACTTTTGTAGCCGACCGAAGATTTGGTGAACTGTCTCAAAGGGAAAATTATGAAATATGAGCCAAAATTCAAAAGTACAGCCAAGCTGCGCAATATCAGTATATTAAATGAGGTATTAATTCAACAGTTTGATTTGTATGATTGTAAATTTACATATTGTGTAATATATAAAGCTAATAATAATATGTTTACAGCATCCGAATGAATCAAAAGACAGTGAATAACAATAACTGCTATCCCAACCTAGTACCAGCATAACAGCAAACAAGACTTACTTGGAAAGGTTATTTAGTTATATCATTATTATTGTGCTATGAGGCATTCTTGTAACAAAAAATCTTGTTAGTTGTGTTAATTTTAGATACACGCTGCAAAACAGTGTGAAGTAAAAATCGTTGACAAGAGTACAAATTATAGAATAAGGGAAACAACAAGTGCTAGGACGACAGCTGAAATACTTTCTGCTCGAGAAGTTTTTTAACAGCTGCTCCTTCTCGGTTTGGTTCTATATCCGAAGAATCAAGTATGGATAAGCCAAAAACAGTGTTAAAAAGTAGAAACAATATTTGTGGCTTATTGATAATAGTGCAAAAGAACACAGCAAATTGACACTCTTATTATTATTATTATTGTGACTTTGTTTAAAACAAAACAAATTGATTCAGTAGAAAAGATAAGTGATCAATTTGAATTTTTAAACTAAACTTGTAATAAGGATTTTGATCAGTAAAGAAATTTTTAATTTATTTTTAAATTTAAATTACACTTCTCAATCAAAAGAAATTAAAAAAACCTGTCACTTGTATTTAAAGTAAGTTATTTAAATGTTGAAATAATTTTGATGTTGAAATTTTCACTGCATAAACAACACCCCACTACAAATATATGCCGTATTTGCATGAGATTTTTCTTCAATAAAGAGTGACTGAAATGACTGAATTCTTAATAAATAATATGTTCTAATATCAGCATATTTTTCTTGATGTGAATTAATGTCATGATTATGAAATTAAAATCAGTGCAAAACTTTTTGACAAAGAGAACTTTTTTAACTGCTGCGTTTTGCCAGCGTCAGTTATATAAAAATAATATAAAAATTATGGAGATCATCACCAGTGTCAGTTTCATAGTTCAAGAATCTTATTTAAATTCTAATAGTCTGTGAAATTGATCAATATTACACAGTTTTTCTTTAAGATGACAGAGTTCTTTTTTAATTAAATGACAGCTTTATAATGTCGAATATTTAAAGAAGGAACCACCCTAAAGAGTACTGTCGGTTAACAGTCGAAAGGTAAAAAAGTGTGATTCAAGTAAATTATTATTTAGATCATGGAGTACTAAATAAAATACTAAATAAAATACTTATTAATTAGTAACACCTTTATTTCCCACTTATAGCAAATAGCACTTGAAATTGTCAAATTGACATAAGATTGTGATAATTATATCACAATCACATTGTACTTTTGTTAATTCAAATTTAAATTGTGATAATATTAATTCACAATATTATTAATATTTATCTATTTTAGACTCGCCTCGCCCATAGCCATTTTGAATTTTTAAATGGGAGAGATGTATTCCCCGTATTATTATTATTATAAAAAAAGAGGAGAGTGTGTGGGACCGAAAGTGGGAAATATTTACAAAGAGCAACCCACAGAGTTTCTTGCTCATTCTTCTCAGGGGAATCTGCCTTACGAATGAGCTGTATAGTTAAACTAGTATAACGTTTTTAAGTGTAATTTGCTTACCTATGAAATACAACATTATTTGACTTTGAACAGGTACATACTAAATTATTACAATTAATAGGAACTGAAACTATTTTTTCGCGTGACTGTAATAGGCTGCAATCGTAATCGTAGATTTACGTAAAATCTACCTAGAACATTTCCGCGGAATTGTCCACGTAGTCTAAACTAGATCGAGTTACTATGACATAACTACACTAACTTTAAACAGCTGGCAAAAGTCCAAATCAAATTATTAGAAGTGTTTTCGACATAGTTATCAAAATCTGAGTACCACTACAAAACGGGACAGCATTAATAATATAATTATAGTTATTTTATTTAACTGCCTCTGTGGCCGAACGGTTACCATGCTGGACTGCCACACAAAGGTACCGGGTTAGATTCCCGGGTCGGGAGAAATATTTGTATGACCTACATTTATTTCTCTCGTGAATTTGGGTGTGTGTAATTTGTGGTTGTCTAAACAAAACTTGTGTCCAGAGACGGTTCAGGGATTTCCACATTGACGTAACAATGATAAACATTATTGGAACGAACGAGGCATCTAAGTTTAAGGCTCTTATCACCTGGTCCATTTTCGTAACATCTTACAAAATCGCTTAGAAAATTCTGAAGAAGCATTAAGCTGATGACAAAAACAATTTGCTGCGTCAATGCATCAATTGATGATTCTATGAATAGCATTTCGTAGGAGGGACTTCCACAATGAGTCATTAGTGCTCGTTTATCAACAGCGTCAAGCAAGGTGCGGTATTATAATGCACTATCTTGCAGCAATTGACTTTGTTCGCAGTTTCGAAGGGCAAACGCAGTTGTAGGTACACTTTTAGGAAGTGTATCTTTTTCCGAGAATTACCGTAACTACGACGAAAGCAAAAATAATTAAAGATTGATAGAAAGTATATTTAGTTATTTATTTATAAACGAGAATATATCGAGTCATTACCGCCAACTTAGTGTAAGCGACACACAGGAGAGGTTTTTTTAAATTATTTGTAGATACAAATTGAATTTTAACACTTAATAATGAATTTCGTAACCGATTTGCGTAACAGCAAAAATTTTTTTAAAATAATGAATGTTAAGCCTTACAATATTTTAGCTATTTCTATCTAAAGATTTTTGAGGCTTAAAGTTTTTAGAGTAAAAAGGTTTTTTGCCACTTTGTTTATAGTAAACGACGACATTGTGATTTATACTCTGCCGGTTGCGATAACAAGTGGGGTCGCTTGCGTTATGATTTTTAACCGACTTCAAAAAAGAGGAGGTCCTCAATTCGACTATATCTTTTTTTGTATGTATGTTACGCGATAACTCTGATTTGTGAACAGATTTTGATGATTCTTTTTTGTTGGAAAGAGAGTACCTCAGATGTGGTCCCATTTAAATTTGAA
Organism: Hyposmocoma kahamanoa; assembly: GCF_003589595.1. Classification (NCBI taxonomy): domain Eukaryota; kingdom Metazoa; phylum Arthropoda; class Insecta; order Lepidoptera; family Cosmopterigidae; genus Hyposmocoma; species Hyposmocoma kahamanoa. The sequence goes on from NW_020654748.1 coordinate 1,926,680, forward strand.
GAAAATATTCCACCTCTAAGGGAGGCAAACTAAGGGATGAATGACTTTTGACGTCGGCTTTTTTAGTATTCTGTACTGATTGTATTGATTTTGTCGGTTACACTAAAATATAAAAAACAGTTGAGCTAACGATAAACTTAGCATTTGCTATAATTTTATTTCATGTAATTTTGGCGGGAAATGTCGACGTGTCCTTGTCCGTTATAGTTAAAGTGAAACACACATAGAACGGGTGCGGATCGGGTGCGTGTCGGGCGCGTGTCGGGTCGGGAGCACGGCGGGGATGTAATTCCATGTATTTACATTGACGACAATACATCAAGCGCGGGCGCGTGATGCAAAGCGTGGTGCAAAGACCCGATCTGTGGCCGTCACGCGCCCGCTTTAAAATATCAATTTGAAGGCGGTCATGGCTCAATATACATTAGTTTTTTTTTCAACTTTCAAATAGTGGTTTCTCAATTCCACAGTTTTAAGTTACGACCACATATATGATACAAGGAGTGACATAAAGTAGTTAAAATCGCCAAGCATTAATTAATTACTTTTTCGAATTCTGCAAATAGTTTTACTGCATTGTAAGATAAAACTACTCACCTAGTAAGGAGAAATTGGGTTTTAAAGTAATTTCATTTAAATGTTACTTTGGTGAAAGTTGAAATTAAAAGATTAGTTGTCTACTGCATTTTTACATTGTGTCACTAGGATCATTTTAAAATACAACATCAGCTTCCTAGGTGAATAGTTTTGTCCTATGATGCAATAAAACTCTTCCCAGAAATCCAAAATTACCATAAATTAAACAATTAATATATTTATCGAACAAATCCTAGAAGATAATAGCCAAAACATAGCACTAATATTAACGACCGCCAGCGATAATAGTCCTTGTCCATTGGCATTTATTTATTTGTTTACGAGGAAAATTTGTCAATAAATTAATATACATAGCTATAAACTTTTCAATTATGTCCTTCACGTTCATCATTTCCCTAAAAGGCAGACGGAAATCAGCTTGATTACCGTTTACACTTTAAAAAAACATCACACTTTCATCCACTACGGACTGCTGAAGGCAAGTGAGTGGAATCACGAAGGCTAAGTATAATCGTGAGTTGTTATTGTCTACACTAATTGAATAACATTATGACTACTTCACATTCATTAACACTATGAGTAAACAACATTGAATAATATTATGTGCTCCCTCAATTGAACAACATTATGAGTACACAACATTGAATAACATTACGTGCTCCCTCAATTGAACAACATTATGAGTACACAACATTGAATAACCCTTAACTAACATTTAGAGATATTTTGTTGATGGACAGTTTCTTTAATTTTAGGAAATTATGTTAAATTAAAATTGCTTATTAGTCTTGTAAAAGGGCTAGATTGTAGTTTTAAGGTTTTGTTTTGCTTTATAACAAATAAAAAAAGAATAACATAAGTGCAATGTACTGAATAACATTCTGAGTACACTACATTGAACAACATTATGTGTTGAATACATTGAATAACATTATGTGTACGATCCTTTTGTGAACCGGTTTACTAGTCAGGCTGCTCGAAATTATCTGGTATCGGTCACATTAGATGCTCCGGGAATATAATTGTGAATAGACGGGCAAAGTTTAGCAATAAATATAATGGTGTAAAATTCTGATCTGATCATTGTGCTAAAAGGGTTTCTAATGTTATTCAGCGTGTTTCCCATTTGGAGGGTCGCGACCATCAAAATGAGATACCGGGTCAAAGTCAAAGATTATTTATTCCATAGGTAAACTAAATTTACACTTGAAAACGTCACAGTTAAGCTACTGCTCGTTCACTACGCTGACCTCCCTGAGAAGAACGAGCGAAACTCTAGGGATTGCTCTTTTCAAATAAACTTAAATGCTATGGAATACATTTTGAATCAAATTTGTGTGGATTCTGGAGCCATGTCGTCTTTCCATACATCTTTATCTAACACGTAGTCTTCAACTTTGTAATATGATTTTTCGATCAAAATATTTTTAATGTAGTTTTTGAACTTAGGAATTGATAAACTTAATATATGCTCCGGAATCTTATTGTAAAAACGTATACAGTTCCCCATAAAAGAGTTGTTTACCTTGGTTAAACGAAATCGTGGTACCATGAGTTTGGACTTAGTTCTAAGGTTAATATTATGGGGTCGCAACATTCCCGCCATTGTTGAAGTAGAACCAGACCTCAAATAAAACTTTCCTCACTTTTCGCGATCTTGGCTTCTTTAGTAAAAAATAAGCAGCAGCTCCACACTTTACACTAAATAGGCGATACCGAAATAATATTAGTAAAACATTTTTACTAACAATAAATGTGTATTATTTTAATTAATGTAACCAAATTGGGTTTAAAAGTATTGAGTGGATGACGAAGAAGCAGTATGAAAATTACCGGGCACTGTTACATGGTTTATTTCCAGTTGTGATAATGTCGGGAAAAAACTTGATGAAAAGTAGACATTAAACATTTTTTTTAAATTTTTATTGCTGATTTCAGCGTGAATAATATATTATGCATGCCATTCATAAATGGTTTTAGTATCCCAAAGGTCGTGCCATTACAGTAATTATAGTAAAGCATACTAATCTATTTAAATTAACACATGTTATTTAAAATAAATTAGTTTAAATATCATTAAAAATTATAATTATATTGAGGGTTACTTTACTACACGAGTAAACACGTACTTGTTTACGTACACGACAAAACTATTCCACGCATTTTATTTATAGTTTCAATCCACTCAACAGTTGACACGAATACTAAATTCGTTTATCGAAATTTGCAACTAACACCAGATGAAGCAGTGTTAAAATGAAAAGTTAAGCGATGCTCCTCCGTTTTTAGCAAAACGGTCATTTACAATTATGTAACAACTTGTGTGCCGCCATTACGGTACGTCATGAACAAGTTTTGCCGGTTCTGAACTGCTATAACTACTTAATTTTCGAACAAATTTTAATTCCGTTTTCGCACTTGGCCCTCAAACTTTGTCTCCGAAAGCAAGGGAACGGTATTTAATTTTCGATATTTGATTAGCGAGCCACACTTATTAACGTAGAATTCACTCGGATCGCCGACGCGAAACGCACAACGTCATCGTCTCTTATTATATACATATACAAAATGTTTACATAATATGTAGAAATACAGTTTTGATCTGACGAACTTAACCGAACGGGTTTAATTAATACCGCACACCAAAATGGGACCACTTTTCTTTGCGCCTTAGTTCTTATAAAGGGCACACAGCCACCGAAACAATGAATTTATTGCAAACCAAATTTCCCGATAGCATAATTTCACGAAATTCAGCCGTTAAGGGGCCAGCTCGATCATGTGATTTAACACCGCTGGACTAATTGTTTAATAGGGTTATCTTAAAGACAGAGTCTAGCCCCATATGGGGCTAATACAATCGATTGCAGCCTTAAAACTCAAAATTCGTGAAGTGATTAACGAAATAGATCCACCATTTTGTCAAAAAGTGATTAAAAACTTTATGATGATATTTATCAGATATCATTTTTCATGAATAATTGCCAAACCTTACTTTTTTAATACAATAACAATTTGAATCATTGTCACCTGAATTTATTGTTTTATTTTGATTTACAAAACAAAGTTCTTGTTGAAAAACCCTTTATAAGCATTATTATTATTACTCCGTTAGCAGTAGACCTCCTCGTGAAAGAGTACACTTACTTCAGCAGTCTTTAGTTAACTGCCACCTTACGTATTTCTGCCGCCAAGCGGTAATGTGATCATTATTGCGTTCCGGTTTTGAAGAGTATGGGTGTTGGTGAAATCACAGGCACATGGGACTTGTCAACTTATGTCTCAGGGCGACGGCGCAGTAATGCGGTTTAAAGCTCTGAGTGACACTGCAACTGTTATGTATAGGTGTGCCGCTTGACCTGTTAGTACAGTGACTTGGTATCATAAAAAAAAACCAATAAATTACTAAAAACTGAAAAAAAAAAGTTAACATTCGCTTTTATTACAATGTTTCAACGCAAAAATAAAACGCAATTCCTAAATAAACCGATCTCAAAAGTTCGTGAAATTACAACTAAGTTTCATTGAAACCTATAACAGTATAGGAAAGTGCGCGAAACTGGATTCATCCACTAGTTTGCCACCCTTTGTGGTGGAATATTTTCTTCAAATTTAAATGGGACCAATACTGAGGGTCGTATTCCAGAACTCTACTCAATGCTCAAGTCAGGATTTGAGTATGATTCAAAGCACTCGAAATCATACTCAAGTCCCTGCCATTAGGGTCGTATTTCCAGTGCTTGTGTTTCCAGTGTAATCATTTAATTTGTTTGAAAATTATTCTACCAAATCATTACTGCGCTCCGATTGGCCAGTTCTTTCAGAATTCGGAAATTCGAAAACAATGGACGGGTGTCGTCAGTTGTTTTACTTCAAATCGACCAGTTTAACTTGAGCTTTGTTATAATGGAAGAAAATTGAAAAATTACATATTTAATATTTATTTATAGATGTTTTGTTGTTTTTCCAACACCCCGAATGGAACAGCCCCCCATAGCTAGAGATATTATCTTAATTACAATAAATACAGAATGTTTTTAGAATATACGGAGACGTACACACGGTCAGTTGTGGGCGCTGTACTTTTTCAGTTTCCTAATTTGTGATTTCAGCGCAAACGAGAGTTGACATATAAAAGTGATATTAGCCCAATTTGCCCGATGAGTTGCCAGGGATGGATGGCCCTTATTTCGATCTATTTCTGGTTATATACTCGATGGTTTTAGTTTTTGCTTGAACGCAGCCATTTCCAAGTCAGAAACACTAACTGTCAGTTTATTGTACATGTTAATTTTAATATTTATGCCTAGTTTTAACGTTTTTACTAATTTAATTTTATTTGTTACTAGTTTATGTTTACTTCTAGTGTTACTCATAAAGTAACGAACAAGTTTGTACCTTTGTTATGTAAGTGCCAAGACATGCCTGCAGCAAACGAGTGTAACTTTGAAAGGTCACTTTAGAACTATTATGATGTACATTACGGATTTACTAGATGCCTTAGAAATACATAAATGCAATGACTTTTTGTATCCGTAGTAATACAAGTCAAGGCTAATAAATAACGCGAGGATTGCATTCGTATTGTAAATATGAATTACAACTCTATATTTATAATAAAAAAGAAGTAAATTCAACGATAATTGTGCCTTGTGTGTACCTCGGCAATCATCGGATTTCTGAATGCACACGAATATTAATTTCCATGCTCATTAAATATTATATTTAAAATCTATAATAATTTGAATTTTGAACAACGTACTTTATTCTTGTTTTGTTTTGATTTCCGTGTAAATATATATATAGAGCTGTAAAACTATTTCCCTATTTTTAATAACATTTACTCCATGCCAATAAGCAAGTTAACAAAAATATAAAATAAATAAAGTGTGCTTCTTCTATATAACTAAAAATAAATATTTATCCTGTTATTAACATTTATTTCATTTTCCGGTTATTTTTGTGCCTGTCCTTTTAGCGGCTTTCCCCCATTGTATAATAAATAAAAAATGTAATAGCAACTCTATATACTTCCAAGTCGACTGAAAGCGTCCGGTCTGTACCAAAGGCAAAAGACAACTCAATAAAACCCGATGACAGCCGAAACACGAAGTTTGCCGAGGGACATTGAAAAAACACGAGTGAAGCACTGTACTTCCTATACTGTGGTGAGAAAATAAACCAATTTGTTATATTATTATTAATATTATCCTTGCAGACGATTCAACAAACTATAAAATCGCTTTTTTATTACCGACCCAGTACTTCGTAATAACTATTGTTTACACATGTTTAAATGTTCAAAATGAACGATAAAATTAAATAATTCGTAAATATTAGAAAAGGCCATAATTTGTTTAACACAACTCTAATATATTACGTTATACTATAGATAGTATATATTAGACAAGTATACTGCCATCTAAAAAACCAACTGTAACACCACAACCTAAAGTTCGTTTGAGATTTGACGTTGTCAGATTTAATTCCGCCTTCCCCTTTCCATCATCGGGGGACTAGACGTAGGCTTGGGTTCCACCCTTATGTTGTGGATATTCCAAAGATTCGCACGAAGCGTTACGCTTCCACATTCATATGGCGAACGGCTATGGAGTGGAATTCCCTGCCTGCAGACTTGTTCCCTGGGGCCTTACCGTGAACTCTTATTACGATTCAGTTTAGGACCTAAAAAGAATCATGTGAGACAGTGATTCCAGAACAATTTACAAACAAAATATTCAATTATTCCAGCGCAACAATAAAAAAAATCAACAATAACGAAACAAGGCGACAACAAAGCATAAAAGCAATAACGAAACTCAAAAATTACTCCAAAAACATCACGCAAAGCTGGGTGCACTAAATGCTATTTCTGAACTCTAGTTTTCCATTATTTCTCTACTCAACAGGTCTCAACAGGTTTAGTAGCAGTAGAGCTCCTTGTGAAAGAGTTCGTCCAAGACAGTATTGCCAACTTACCTATTTCTGCCGCCAAGCACTAATGTCAGCTGCGTTCCAGTTTTGAAGGGTACTGGTGAAATTACAGGCACATGAGACTTGTCAACTTATGTCTCAAGGTGACGGGCGCAGTGGCAGTGTCCTTCAGATCTTTGCGATTTAAAGCTCTGAGTGGCACTGGAACTGTTAATGGATAGACATATAGCTTACCATCAGATGTATGACTTGTTCGTCACGTCATTTGATATTCTAAACTAATATATTATTTCTCTCGTGAGTTTGGGTGTAATTTGTGGTTGTCTATGTGTGTGTCCATAGCTCCCGCGACACAGTGTTTCCCTAGTGCGGACTATGTTGTTATTATTATAAGATAAAGGTCGTTTTTTTAACAGAAAGTTTTTCGTATAATACCAAAAAAAAATCATTGGTATATCTAATATCTATTGAGTACAGCGGTTTTCTTGTAAAATTTCGAAGTAAGTTTGTTTTTTCTGTAGTGAAAATTTTCGTATGGTATTATAGTCCATCTGTTTAGGTACTTAAATAAATGTAAACAATCTTGAGATGTCTATTTAATGAAATATACATTTATAAAATGATTTTCCCTTACCTTCAAATACAAAATACAAATACTTAGCTCATATGAAATTGCATGCCTATTTTTATACCTATTGATTTGTAAAGCATGTGTTTCAATAAAAACATGTATCAAGATTGTTTACATTTAGTTAAGTACCTAAACAAATGGACTATAGTGTACATCCTCAATTTTACTATATATTTCTTCCAAAGTGACTGATTCAACACTTTCACTGTTGTGCGCAATCAACCAAAGCCATTCGAGGTGGCATAGACTCTTAACAATTAAACTGAAACTAAATAAGATATCAAAAAACCGATTAAGCAGGGTTGTAGATCGCGTTTCACAGCACAACAGGCCGCGACTTCCGCCAAAGCGACGACATAAAGCGCGAAGTACTGCTGTTCTCATATAGCGATTAGGGACATGGAAAAAGTATCGATCTTTTTGGTACCGAGTACTTTTCCTTCCGATACCGATAGTTTTGTACTCGATACATTTCAGGTATTAGTACTTTTGGACATGTATCGTTTTGAATAATTCCTACATAAGTCTCATATCATAATGTAAGCCACTTTGCATTTTTTTTTAAATCGCATCCCTCGTCACAAATGGTAGCATATACTATACCAATATAGTATATGCTACCATTTGCCTCTTTATAAGAATGAGCATGAAGAAAAATATTAGAAACATTTGAATTTTATTCCTTCTTCGGAACGTTTGTTCTCAAAAGCAGACAATACAATATCATAAACAAGAAACAGACGGTTACCAAATATAATATATTTTTGTTTTTAAGTTAATAAACTCAGAGGAGTGGGAAACTTAAGTAACACAAATTATGTGAAATGACGATTGATTGAATTGATCAATTGGTGGATTTAATAAATTTCTTTTATTATTTGTTTCAATTAATTATCACAAATCAAATAAAAGACTTATTAAGTCAAGTGTTTTATTCTGTCTTTAAGTAGGGAAAATTTAATAATTTTATGAGTGCGATAATTTTTATGCGATACTACTCATGAGTACAGATCGATATTTTGATAGCGAATACGCGCTTTTTGTCGCTCTCGAGCAAGTCGCGCGTTGCCGTACTAGCCCTACAGATATTATGTTAAGCCAGGTATTCATTACCGAGCTGTAACTGTAACGTGACATACAGTAACGAGGTTCTTGTGTAGACACGTGAAACAGGCTTTGCTCGCTAGAATGAGTACCTGGTTATCGTCGGCTCGCTGCGAATCGCGGCAACCTCGCGAATCACATGCCCGCTATGATTTTTGGCAACATAACATGCAATGGTCACGATAACAGGACGCTAATGAGTACCAGGCTGTAAGAACTCAATTTCGGAAAAAAAATTAATAAGGGAATTGAAGATTAGTACCAATAGAGCGCCTTGTGAAAGAATTCGTCAAGGGAAGTACTTGCCACCTTTCCTATTTCTGCCGCCAAGCAGTAATGTCAGCATTACTGAGTTCCGGTTTTGAAGTGTAAGGGTGCTGGTGAAATTACAAGCATATGGGACTAGTCAGCTTATATCTCAGAGTGACGGGCGCAGTGGCAGTGCCCCTAAGATCTTTGCGATTTAAAGCTCTGAGTGGCACTGCAATTGCTATGGACATGCGTTTCGCTTAATACCAGGCGCACGACTTGTTCGTAAATAAAAAAATGTACAAATATGTGTAAATAAAATTTAAGAAATTTCGCTTTTGAAAGCAAAGATTACGTTCAACTACTACATAATCTCAGTACATAGTACTAAAAAAACCGACCTCAAAAGTCGTTCATCCCCTAGTTTGCCACCCTTAGAGGTGGAATATTATCTTCAAATTTAAATGGGACTGCTGCTGAGGTACCCTCTTTGCAACAAAAAAAGAATCATCAAAATCGGTTCACAAATGCCGTAAAGTTATCGCGTAACATACTGAGGATCGTATTCCAGAACTCTACTAAATACTTGATATTATAGTATTATAGTAATCGCGTAACAAACATAAAAAAACATACAATCGAATTGAGAACCTCCTCCTGTTTATGAAGTTAAAGAAATGGCTGTCAGTTAAGGATAGGAACGATATTATGAACGACGTTTTCGATATATAGAAGGTTGACCCTTCGACGTCTCAAGTTTCTATAACATTCTAAAAACCTTGAACAATTTGTTTTAAATGGTTTTGTTTACAAGTGCAGGAATATTTGTCATCAATTTGTTTCATCGTTTTAAGAATATTCCGAGTTTCTAAAATCAGTGGATTTACATAGTGTGCTAGTTCAAAGTCAAAGTCAAAGTCAAAGATTATTTATTCCATAGGTAAAATAAATTTACACTTGAAAACGTCACATTTAAGCTACTGCTCGTTCACTACGCTGACCTCCCTGAGAAGAACGAGCAAGAAACTCTAGGGATTGCTCTTTTCAAATAAACTTAAATGCTATGGAATACACTTTGAATCAAATTTGTGTGGATTCTGGAGCCATGTCGTCTTTCCATACATCTTTATCTAACACGTAGTCTTCAATTTTGTAATATGATTTTTCGATCAAAATATTTTTAATGTAGTTTCTAAACTTAGGAAATGATAAACTTAATATATGCTCCGGAATCTTATTGTAAAAACGTATACAGTTCCCCATAAAAGAGTTGTTTACCTTGGTTAAACGAAATCGTGGTACCATGGGTTTGGACTTAGCTCTAAGGTTAATATTATGGATATCTTCTTTCTTATTGAAATTATGTATATTTTTACGGGCATATAAAATTACTTGAGTAAATGTACTGTGATGCCACAGTCATGATACCAGTCTCCTTAAACTTTTCTCTGAGAGATACCCGAGAGCCTAGACGGTACACAGAACGAATCGCTCGTTTTTGCAATACAAATATGGTTTGAATATCTGCCGCTTTACCCCACATGAGAAAGTTCAACTATTTTTATCTTTTGTTGAATAATGGACTCAGGAAACGCTATAAGCAATAGTAAATATGCTTAATATATTTCTAATTTGCTCTTAGTTAAAAGCTTCGTGTCAAAGTGATTACCAATGTCTATCTTTTGCACGGAAGAAAAAACAATGGAAGTGCGCTAAGCCTCGATTACAATCAGAGCCGATGTCGGTAAAACTCACAAATTCTTAAACACACAATCTTGATATTGATTGTTCGTAGTTCCAAATTTAAAAAGAAATAACAAATTCTGTATTGTTAGTTAATCCTGTTGACAATATCGTTGAATGTTCAATACCATCAATACCTATTATTACAAGTTACGACGTTTTGATATTATATTGAAATTTCAATCAATGTGCTGCCATCTTGCGGTAAATTTAGTTTAGTTAAATTAATTTAGTTCTCCAAAAAAGAAGCGACCAGGATTTTAGAGAATTTGCACGATAGAATGATACAAAGTGAATATGGCGGACTGTCTTTTGAGACCTATAGTTGGCACGCGTCAGACGCTAACTAACCACTTCTACTGTATTTATTGTTCTATAATATATGTGATAGCTAAGCTTATTCCTTAGCAGAAGCAGCTGCCAGGTTTCTGATAACTGGAGGCTGTTGCGGACACCGAGCTACATAATCCGCGCCGACCGCCTACTCGCC
>NW_020654748.1:1937437-1996551 GCF_003589595.1 Hyposmocoma kahamanoa
TCCGCGCCGACCGCCTACTCGCCAACCACTGTACTAGATGAGAGAATTCCCCGCGCCCCGCACTCCGCGCCGACCGCCTACTCGCCAACCACTGTACTAGATAAGAGAGTGAAATTGGTATTTAAGTAGGAACATTTTTGGTAATAAACACGGATTGAATCCACTTTAATCAAGAGTTTTCATTTGCGATCCAGATCAAGAACCTGAACAATACAGTCCACCGAACAAGAGCTAGAACACCAACAGAGGCTTCAACGCGTCTTCCATAGTACAGACGGCAACACATCAAGCTACATTTTGGCGAATCTTGTTCCGTTGTACTGGAGGCAATATTCGAAAGATAGCGTAGAGCTTGATGTGCTTGAAAGCAGCAAAGATGTTGACTGAACATCGCAATGCTTTTTTAATTTCAAGTATGACTGTTTGTTGCCACAAAAAAACTTAAAAAGCAAGAAAAAATGCTTATATTTTCATTAAAATGCTTATTAGATGTCGAAGGAAGTTGGATTTGGTCTGAGCTCGGTAAAATTACATCCAACCCCAGTATGTGAAGTTCCCAGAAATATCGACAGTAATTGAGACAAATGGGTAGTGTTGTATCTATCAGGAAAAAATAAACAATGCAAAAGAAAAAACGGGATTGCACACTAATGGAATTGGTGGATTCAAACAGATGGGCTGTAAAATTTAATAAAACATAGATGTCGAATTCATAGGGTTTTGCGTTTGTTACATATAAATATATTTTTACAGTCAGTCATAATCATGGGACATGTAAAGGACCCGAAACGTTGTTCTAAAAAATGTCTCGATTCGTGGATAATTATTTGTTTATTACAAATATAGGTGTGGTCGACGATAAATATTTATATTATGTTTATTAGTTGTAATTCAATGTTATATAAATAGATAACACTACACTCATATTTATTTACGGCCACATTGACCTTGCTTCTAGAAACCTACAATTAATTAATAGTTATATTGTGTAATCTAATTCAAGAGCGAATTATCTCAAATGCCCTTCCGCTCTACGGGTCGTATTCCAGAACTCTACTCAATGCTCAAGCCAGGATTTGAGCAGATTTGAGTATGATTTCAAGCACTGGAAATACGACCCTAATGGCAAGGACTTGAGTATGATTTTCAGTGCTTACTGCAATACTCAAGTATTTAGTAGAGTTCTGGAATACGACCCTCAGTATGTTACGCGATAACTTTACGGCATTTGTGAACCGATTTGATGATTCTTTTTTGTTGGAAAGAAGGTACCTCAGTACTTGTCCCATTTAAATTTGAAGGAAATATTCCACCTCTAAAGGTGTTGCCACCTTGCCACTAGGGGATGAATCCGATTTCGCGCACTTTCCGGTAACCGATTTAAATAAAACTTTCCATGGCAAATAGATGTCATTCCACGAACTTTTGAAGTTGGTTTTTTTTATGAAAAATGTTTTGGAAAATTTCTACCAAAAAAATGTATCCAGCAATTAATTACCTAACACTAATGGAGTCGTTGTCGTTGAAAAAACCAAAATACAAAGACACGACGCAAGCACAAAGAAAATTTCGTGAGGTCCGCTGGTTCGTTCCGTAGCTTAGTTGGTATAGCGTCTGACACGGTAAGCTAGAAGACGTCGGTTCGAATCCGTTCCGAAAGTGTTCGATCTTTGTATTAATAATTATAACGAATGGAGTAATCATCGATGAGTGCATTGACACGAAATCGCATTAAGCAGGCCATAAAAAGCTTTATATCCATGTAATAAGAGCGAAACTCGCAAAAACGTAAAAATCGGTTCACAAATCCGGATCAGCCGGAGTTATCACATAGGTAACAAAAAAAATCCGTCAAATTAAGAGCCTCTTCCTTTTTGTTTGAAGTCGGTTAAAAATAGTTAGTAAATAGTCGTTTTTGGACCTAAAAAAACTTAGTTATTAAGAAAGATCGTAGCAGTAGAGATCCTTGTGAAAGAGTTAATTCAGGGAAATACTGCCACCTTACCTATTTCTGCTGCCAAGCAGTAATGTGACCTTTCCTGCATTTCGGTTTTTGAAGGGTAAGGGTGCAGATGAAATTACAGGTACATGGGACTTGTCAACTTATATCTCAGGATCATAGGCACAGTAGCAGTGTCGCTTTGTCCCCAGCGATTTAAAACTCTAAGCGGCCCTGCAATTATTATGGACAGGCGAGTCGCTTACCACCAAGCGCATGTCTTGTACGTCACTTGTTACCACTAAAAAAATCCTTCGATTTGACGAACTCGAACCAGCGTTGCCTAAACGTGGCTACCGCTCGTACCAACTGAGCTACATACTGAGTCAGACCCATTTAATGCTAAAAACGTAATGTGGCTCGAATGAATTGTCCGAGAGTATGTTTCTGTTTTAAAATATCTCACCTGTGAACGCAGTAGTTCATAACGACGAACCAACGCGCAGAAGAGGTGTACTCGGTGAAGGAGTACCAGGAGTAGAGCAGGACGGTGATATGATGATACCAATGAAGGAAGATCAGCGGCTTCTTACGAAGCACAATGAACACCGTGTCGCCGAGCTCGGGGAGTTTGGATAGTACGAACATCCATGTCCAGAACCCGGAGACTTTGTCTTGCTCGATGAAACTGAAATAGAGAAAAGGAAAATAAGTGAAACCGTACTCGTTATAAGGTGTTACGGCACATCATTGTTCGCTATAGACAATGCTCTGTTTGTGTAGACTTCAAAAGGAAAAGACGTGTGTAAGACCGTGATCTTATTCAATGAAACCTACACGTCGAAGAAAATCTGTGGCCTAAACTTTTAAAATAAAAGCGTATTTGACTTCCATCTCACCTGATCGAAAGTGACGATGAGATCAACGGTGGAGCATGCACACCTGTATAATGCCTATTCAGTCTTGATTAGAAAAGGTCCAAGTTATAGCGTTCAGGGAAGAAGTGTACAGGCACGGAATTCTACTTTAATGCCGTACGTCATATGTCGATATGGTGGAAGCCTAGCCTACGTCTACTCCCCCGATAATGGAAAGGGGATGGCGCAATGATTTCCGTTCGTTGGTAAAACCCTGTGCTACGGACGTATAAAGGTATAATGATGATCATGAAAATTCTTAACAGTACGTCGGGTTCAAAACTAATAATACCTTACAAAACAATTGTAAGAAAATAACTTCAAGAAAAATATCCACGACATGTATGCCAAGGCATTACAAAACAAATACAAAGTCAATTTCTGCAAACGCAAATAAACAAACGTTTATATTAACAATAACAAACTTTCTATCGTCATAAGATCACCTGATCGTCGTATATTACATATAATGCAGCTATGCGAGAAAAAACGTGATTCGAGACAAAATTTAAAAACGAACATGTATTGTACTGACATAGTATAATATTTTAAAAGCATATTAAAGGCGCGTAAGACGATTAGGGCTACGCAACGCGAGTGCTTCACACGGTTATATGAATGTGTGCGTCCATACATGGCACGCGACTATGCACGCACACATACAAGCCACGCTGCTACATTTGTATGAAGTTACCATACTTGTGTTATTATAATATGGTACTAATGTCCATGACTTTTCTAGAATTTTTATTTTTGCTTTGATTTATTACACTAAAACATATTTACAATCACAATTTACAGCTACAGTTATACTTAAATTCACACTCGCACATGCTCTTCCTTATCTAAACGGTTTTTTACACCGTTTAACGGTTTACACTTTATGACGATGCGACTCCTTTCATTGTCATCCCACCTTTTTATCACCCTTTTCTCTGGTTTCTGGCCACCTACTTTGAAACGTTCTTAAATTCCTTTTCTTCGTCACTCTTGCTTTTCTTATTTCCGCCGTCACTGTCTACTAAATTTCCGAAGCGAGCACACGTGCTCGTACCATATATAATACCTTATCACACATTATTTCAATGAACAACTTAGCTTACAAATAACTTCTATATCTAGTCCCTATCATTGATCCTGACAACCAGCGCCTTCGGGAACTTAGGCAAGTCAGCGCCTTTTCAATGCAAACATGTCTTTTTCTTCCCTATTTCATTCCTAATTCATTTATTTGTAAAAACACACTTTGTATACAAGTTACTAACATTATTTAGACACAAACATATTGAGGATATACATTTACTCAACTGCTCTTCAACAGAGTAAACTAAGCGTGATATGTTTTTATCACATGGGCGTGCTCAATCAGTAATTTAATCGCAGTTGTTTGTGTTAAAATTATATAGCGATGATAGATAATCTACATATAGTTGTGTCATATTACCGCATAGTGTTTATCTACCTATATACCTAATATTATTATTGTTTCGGCCAGGTTATGCTGTAGGGCTTTCACAAAGCGCGACTTGCAGCGAGAGCGACATAAAGCGCGGGATCTCTATATACGAGAATAGCAGTATCTCGCGTTTTATGTCGCTCTCGCGCAAGTTGTGCCAGCCCTAGCGGTAGGGACCAAGGATTGACCGCGGCCATTTTTTAAATACAAAAAAAACAGTGGTTCTTAAATCTAAAATTCATCACGTCTATCTCTGTTTTAAAGCATATAAAATCTAGAAACACCAAAAGGTCACCATTATCAGTATGACTTGTGCTGTTATCAATTAATAGTGTAATTAGTGAGAGAAATTTTATCAAACATTTATTGTGACCTCGTCAGAGCACCCTGTCAGTAACGCCGTCAACATGATCACAATGGTCATGTTCAATTAGTGATAAGGATCAGACCATATTTGTCGTTTAATCAATTTCCATTTTATGCGTGGTACATGTTTTAAATGACTGCTCAACAAAAATTTAATAACAAAATTATTTTTTTTTGATATTTTATTGGGTCTATGGTCAGTGGGCTTTACTTATGGTGCAGGGTATGCGACGCACACGGCTCTTAGAGCGGTTACACACGGCGTTCTTTACCAGCGATGCAAACGCGCAATTCACAAACGCGCGAATGTATAGCTACACTTTCGATTTATAGGCGATTGCATCGATGCAAACGCGCGACTACAGCGATTCAGTCGTTTATGATTAGTCATTTATGTGCGAAAAATCTGTACAGGGAGGTGATCTACGTAATCAAATCGTTACGATATCTTAGCGATTTAGTCGTTGAACTCACAGACCACATATTCTTTTGTTTCTTCCGTGGTTGAACTGCTTTTTCGTATTCACGTGTGACAGTGAACGTCAACGAGTCTAATTTTAAAGTCGTTCGATCAAAATGTCGTTAAAGCGCATTTTGGCATATGAACCGAACTTAAATCGACTCTAAACCACAAGTCATACGTATTCCGCTACAATTTTGACAGTTCTTTCAATAGACTTTAACGACTAAATGTCAAATTTCACAAACCAAGATGTCGTTCATTAGTCGTTACGTTTCGATTCTACTCATATCAACGTTCGTTCAAGTGATACGTGAATACTAATTTTGGATAGGACTTCGATCGAACGACCACGTAACTTCAACGATATTTTGATAGCTTGAACTTACGTGAATCGCACTACTGGTTAATGCACATATTTTGTTTTGTTAATTGTAAATTTATATGTGAAATAAATTATAAATAATTTAATTGATTAAAACGTGCATTGCATTAGTATCGCGTTTGCATCACGTGTGCATCGCGTTTGCGTCGCTTCTTATTATTTATTTATTCAAAATGCAAGTCATAACAATGCAAGTTTCATTAGACAACTTAACTTATTATTATGACACCCCGTATGGGTAAGGCTCACTTAGACACTGTTTTATTACGTTTAATTACTTTTAACGCTTATTGAGATTCTGATATATAAAATTAATGTTTAATGTTCTATGTGAAGGTAAATAAATAAATAACAATAATAATAAACAATAAAGTTTAGAAATGCTCCCATAAATACAAACCGCAATTACCAATTAGAATTTTAAAAAAAGAACATTTTAAATTCAAATAAATTTTTTAATCAGTTGATTTGAATAATCACGATTATTCACACAATCGGCCGTATAACAAGCTAAGTAGCGAGTGGTATATCTTGGGTTTAGGACGCTACTGGATTGTAGCAGTAGAGTTCCTGGTGAAAGAGTACGTCCAGGGAAGTACTGCCCACTTACCTACTTCTAACGCCAAGCAGTAACGCGACCATTACTGCGTTCCGATTTCGAAAGGCAGGGTGCTGGTGGCATTACAGGCAAATGGGACTTGTCAATTTATGTCCCAGGGTGTCGGGCGCCGTGACAGTGCCCCTCAGATCTTTCCCGCTTTCTACCAGTCACACGATTCATCCCGACACTCAGTATTATAAGAAAAAAATTAAAAAAAAAAGACTTTTCCAGAAGGATTTCCTGCGAGAATCCGCATGACTACGCCTTTAGGTTACGTCTAAAGTATTCTTAGCCTATAGTAAAATAACTGAAATACGTAATGTAATATTAAGTCATCATGCAAAACATTACATTCTTAACATAAGTGCACACCATTGACTTACAATTATATAGACGTCGGGTACGCGCTAAAAAGTGTCCGTACGTAAACTTATAGGGCGTTAAAATCGTATACAGAGCGTCATTCACGCTTTAGTCTTCGTTTGTTCGACTGACAGCGAAGCAAGCAAAATTAGACAGTACTGCGATGACATTACAATTTAAATTCAACGTTTTAGCTTTTTTATATCCCTTTACATGCCACTACGTTTAAATAGGTTGACTTGGGACATTCTTTTCGTGGTTTTTGTATTAGACCCGTCGTCCATTTATTTGTAAGTCAATGGTGCACACCCACTTATTTTATTTGTCAAAATTCACTATTAACTGCGACACAGCGACGTCTTGAAAAATATTACTTCTAACATTTACATGTTTGTTTTCCTGAGCACGATTGGTTCCAAGTAAACACACACACATCCTGTTACATAAACGTATGTTTTTTTTTATGATGCCAAGAGATAGGACGAACAAATCGTGTGACTGATCGTAAGCGACACGCCCGTCCATTCCAGTACAGTACTCAGAATTAGAGAGAAAATTTGAGTACAAGGTAAATCGCAAAATCTGAAGGATTGCGCCCGTCACCCTAAGACATAAGTTGACAAGTCCCATGTGCTTATGTCAAATGTTCGAATGTTTCCAAATGTTTTTTATGTAATCGATAAATTTTGAAAAAAATGTCATAAAATAGAAAATTAGCAATTCATGTAAAAAATAGGCTTATGTATGGAATGTAATTCCACCTTTGGCTAGACTGGGTGCAGCAGTTTTTTTTGCCAGTTTGTACAGCGCAAGACAACATATTTCGTTGAGTTCTATACGCGGTGAATTCGATAATGGAACTGAAAAAAAACATCGATTCGGAAGTAGTGTTTATTGTGCGATGGAGCTTTTTTGCTTTTTTGCATCGATAGGCAGAGAGGAATGCCTATCGGTGACGCCTCCAGTCCTATATGCTCTAAGGAAATAGGTAACCTAGGTGTCATCAATTTCGCTTCAAATTTTCTCCAATACTATGCCACTAGTCGTATTAGTGTTTGTTTTACATCAGTGTGTTTTTACGAGGCCAAGTACATGTTTGTATGAGATATGAGCATCCTACACACCTACTATGCAATATGCATATAAGAAAAACAAAGAGACACCTCGTCCAATTCTTGGCCTACCATTTAAGTAAACGCTTCTATTGGACTACCTTGTTCATGACCCTAAATACCATATTAAGGTTCACGCGGTGGCCCAAGGTATCTGACCCCGAAATCTAACCTTTTGGTCTTGAGAGCCGCTTGAATAGAAAAAAAATATAGGAATTTCAATTGTATCATATAAATAATAAAACAAAAAAAAAACTTCAGACAAATTAAGTCTATAGCTGGTTAGGTTCACATTTTGATATCTATGTTCATCGACTTACAATTATATGGACGTCGGGTCCGCGCTAAAAAGTGTCCGAACTTATAGGGCGTTAAAATCGTATACAGAGCGTCATTCACGCTTTAGTCTTCGTTTGTTCGACTGACAGCGAAGCAACCAAAATTAGACAGTACTGCGATGACATTACAATTTAAATTCAACGTTTTAGCTTTTTCATATTCCTTTACATGTCACTACGTTTAAATAGGTTGACTTGGGACATTTTTTCGTGGTTTTTGTATTAGACCCGTCGTCCATTTATTTGTATTATGCCTATGTTAGTAAGAAATAGTAGCGATAAAGTGCAAAAGGCCGATCTACCGAGGTACACTTCTTTGAATGTGTAGTTCAACATATAGACTGAAAATTACCGTGTCAATGCGGTCGACAATCATTATAAGGCGTCATTGGCGCTCCCCCGTATAAGTATTATTGATGCAGTGTTTTTGCGTAGTGTGGCATAAAAATCGTGTACATTCACCTTGTTCGTAATATAAACTAAACTAATGAGACAATCAGAAAGTCTAGTCGCAGGTCTGCTACGCAGAGGGCCCGGGTTCGATTCCCGGACCGGGAGAAATATTTGTATGGCCTTCATTTACTTCTCTCGTCTCTCGACACAGGGTTTTCCAAGCGTAGGGCAATGAGTGTATGCGTTATTTAGATTAATTTTAAAACTTTTCTCCACATATGTTCAAAACCAAAAAGGTCGGCCTAGTGGATCGGTCAGGCATCTAGGGACACCGCGTGTACATGCTCTCCAGGGCCCGATTCAGTGGCTGCCCATCAAGTTATTATTGAGCTTCTATTGCATTTTTTTGGTATTCTGCTCTTCAATGTCGAATCAAAGGCACGTCGATGGCATCGTCTACTAATATTATACCTATATGTTTACTTAGTGTAACGGGCTATACGTTTAAATTGTTGAGAGATAAAAATTATGGCATGCGCCATGTATGCACATGTTACTATATGGTAGCTTTTGTAAAGCCACATCAATTCTTAGTGACTAAGTGCCTTCACCGCCATGCCACTGAAACTCTATTGCCATATAAGATACACAGGCTGTATACATCAGGTTACGTAATCGGGTGACCGACTGACCGTCGACGGGTTAGAAAGTGGCGCGTTGCGTAACGAGGAAATTCTGCGCGTACACATAGCGTTGCAAATCAGTATGGGTTTTATTGACCACGTGATACAGTACCTCCTTCGACTACACATACCTATCGTCATCAACCCATTTATACGTCTCTTCTCAGGCGAGGCGAGAAGTTATTGCCGTGTTAATAAGTGTGGTGACTGCCTTACATTCTTCAGTCTTCTCACATGAGAAGACTATGAGCCTTCATATTGTTATTACTACGCGTTCCAGAATTTATAAGGACATTCTTGATTAGTTCTGAATTATTATTTTTTCGTGTCCGTCCTCTTTCAATGGTGCCTTCCACATTCGTCATCAACTCATTTGTACGTCTCACTGCTGGACATGGCTGTCCCCTCAGCGAGGTTTTGGTAATTTGTCCTATTTTTATTGTGTTCTTAAAAGATTTCCGTCTTTCTTTCGTAATTTTAAATGTTCTACAAATGTTATACAGGACATAACAAAACCAAGTTAGGAACTATTCGCGTATAACATCCAATCAATTGTAATTTTCTCGACAGCCAAAATGGTTTTTCTTATACTAATGGCATTTTGATTTCTTACGCGTGTCGGGTTTGATTGACGGGTGTCGTCCATTATTTCACTTCATATCGACCAGTTTAACTTGAACTTAGCTATAATAGTTTTTGGTTTACAGCAAAAAAATGTGGCTAAGGTTTTTAACCTCTACAATACAAGATAAAACGATAGCTGTTTTTCCAATTAAGGTAACCTGTGACACCAGATATTTCACATACACCATCACTTACACGGACATAAAGTGTGTTGTTTATACTTGTTCGTCATTGCTTCTATATAATATAATTTAAAAATATTTAAATAAACATTTCTGTCAAATTCGATACATTTTATATTTATAGAATTTTTGATTTAGTTACGATTACAATCTCCACAAATTTTGTAGCTTTAGGAAATAAGATTAGGTTTTGAACCAAATTATTGTAAACAACCGAAATATGTGGAGTTATTTCTGTTTTTTACTATTATTATTTATTTCATTGTTCTTTCGTGCGATATATAAACAACCTAACACTAGATGGGCTAACAACAATGTGTTACTGGATGATGATATGCAACAAAGCGTCAACCAACATAATCATAGATTTGCGAAATAGGTACTTAAAGATTTTTTCGTTTTTTTTTAATAGTTACTTCTAAAGTTTACTTATAAAATGAAAACTTTTGCTGTTGTGCTTGTTGTTGAGGAATTATAGTAATAAATCACAATTCATCATACCTGGGGCCTTAACACAACCTCTTAAAACAATATTGCTTTTACCTTACATTGACTTTTCGTACTATGACGCGCTTAAAGTAAGCGTAAGCTTATTATTATATGTTAAAACTATGATGTTTTATTGGCAGCTTTGTGACTATTCATTCACTCAGTTCGTACTATGACGCGACTTTAACATTAAAATAATATTGCTCATATGTCAAATTTAGGAATCTTAAAATAGTTACACGGATGCAATGGAAACAACATTATTTTCCAATTTATTGTCTTAATATTGATTTGTAATGATTAAAAGTTAAGTTGACCTTATTTATTTACATATATCTCTTAAATATTTTGTTTATTTTTTATTTATTAGTACATAGGAAATAATTTTTCAACGAAAACGACAACGAAACAACGAAAATTTTTTCGTTATTTTTGATCATGAAATTATGATCTGGTTGGTTGACACGTTATTGCTTATCAACATCCAGTTAATAAATAGTCAATATATAGGTATATCGAAAAATACAAACAAAGAGGACATGTGTGCAATTGCTATATTAAGTCAATGTTATGCAGTGTCTTGTTAATTTTTTTTAATCACGTAATTTAAAACAGCGTAATTGTTATATTTTCTTCAAAAAAAAAAATAATGGAACAGTTTCGGCCAGTCATCGTCTGGATGATATTTTAATCGCGCGTCCTTGAGACACGGTGTCCCTATTGGTTATGGTACTGTAGCTTTCTAGAATCACACGACGTAACTAACGAGCAGATGTATTTTTTTTTTAACAAAATTGTTAGAGACACCATGAAACTGTTTATTAACGCGTGACGCATTAAAAATAGTGATGAAGAAAGTACACTGTGGAATATCGATTTAACTAAAAATATTTACATACTAAAATGCGTTTTTTGCCAAAATTACCTTCACTACCTTGCTTACTGAAAGACCACACTAAAAAACAACAATTGACCGAAAACAGCTGTATAAACAACTCTGACAACATTATGAATACATTTTATCAGGTGGTAACACCAAAGAGAGCCGCTCGACATTAAATATTTCTGCGAAATCGATCGATTGCTATTTTAAAAAGTTGATTTGTCGTTGCTGATGACAGCATTTGTAAAATGGAATATTTGAACTGAACAATAGGTATAGTATGAATCATAATTAGACGTCCAAAATGTAAACAAAGAAATGTCATTGCTAAACTCTCTATTTTTAACGGAATTGGATAAGGAGGATTTTCTCATTTTAAATTTTAATCAACTATTACAAAATATTAACAATAAACAAAAACTTTAATAACAACACACAATAATTTAACAAACGCACTAGGGAGACAAAAAATATTCGAGTTCAAGAAACGAAGCACGAATGATATGACAAAATGGCGGCACAAAAAATGGTTTTGATCCCAATACGTTACCAGTGCCATAAAACTATTTGCGACCTTAAAAATAGTATTTTCACTTCTCATGCTCTTAAAGTTGGTATTTATGCTGGGTGTAGGGTGCATAAAATAGGATTTTATGCTCTAGTGCATAAAATAAAAAAAACCATCACATTAAATATGCATAAATTGTAGTAATTTTACATTCATTTTAATTAAATAATCATTTATTTGTAATATTGCTGTTTAATTTCCTCGCAATCGAAGTGAAAAGCAGAGTGTATAACTCGTTCATAAAACCCATTTTACCCTCGACTTAAGTATTTTGTCTCGGGTAAAATGACGCGCTTTATGCACTTGTTGTACAATCTATTATTATTATAGTTATTGTATAAAATAAAATTACGTAATAATATATAATGCAAAATGAGAATTGTTTGTGAGAAATTGTTTTTTTTTTTTTATTTGTATGAAATTAATAAATAAAGTAAAAAAGGACCTGGATGCAAATGGCCCAAGACCGAAGAAATGGCGTGCAAATTCAAATATCGCACACTCAGAAAAAATTCCTTCGATCCGGCTGGATTCGAACCGACGTCTTCTAGCTTACCGTGACAGACGCTATACCAACTAAGCCACGGAACGAACCAGCGGACCTCACGAATTTTTCTATGTGTTTGTTGTCGTGTTTTTGTATTTGGTTCTTCAACGACTTTTTAGTCGTAGCGCCATCTATGAGAAATCAATGAAAGTTTTATCACCCAGTTAGATACGTCTACAGCTACCGGCCTTGGCCGGTATTAATAATTATAACAAACTAGTGGAGTAATTTCACAAAAAAATAATTGAATATCAATTCAATAAAAATTTCAAACCCGAGCTCGAATTAAAATTATTCCCGTACTAATACGGTTCATTTTTCTTTGGTCCAGCGGCTTTAACGAAATTAAAGCTATTTGAAAAATGTATATCATATACGTGTTCTACTTAGTTCAGTTGATATAAAAAAAAATCATTGGTATATGTACAGTACCTATTGAATACACCGGTTTTCTATAGTCCATTTGTTTAGGTACTTAACTAAATAATAACGTACACACTCAACATAGCCCCGCACTAGGGAAACCCTGTGTCGCGGGTGCTATGGACACACACGTAGACAACCACAAATTACACCCAAACTCACGAGAGAAATAAATGTAGGCCATACAAATATTTCTCCCGACCCGGGAATCGAACCTGGGAACTCTGCATGGCAGTCCGGCATGGTAACCGTACGGCCACGGAGGCAGTTAAATGTAAACAATCTTGATACATCTTTTTATTGAAACTCATGCTTTATAAATCAATAGGTACAAAAATAGGCATGCAATTTCATATGAAGCTAAATATTTATATTTTGTATTTGAAGTTAAGGGAAAATCATTTTATAAATGTATATTTCATTAAATAGACATCTCAAGATTGTTTACATTTATTTAAGTACCTAAACAGATGGACTATAGTAAAATTTCGAGGTAAGTTTGTGTTTTTTTCTATCGTGGAAAGTTTTAGGAATCGTGTTTTGACACCGTATAGTATTTAACCAGTGTATATCCACAATTTTAATATATATTTTTTTCAAAGTGATTAATTCAACAATTTCGCTGTTATGCGAAATGAACCAAAGCCATTCGAGGTGGTATAGACTATGCATCAGCAACAAAGGGAACTTATGAAATTAGCGGGGAAGCGATTCGAGAATGTTATTTTTGAAAACATTACGGGAAGAATGACAAATGTCTATATCAGCTATTCGAGCGTGAATTTGTTAACAAATAGAAGAGCATTAACACGTGTCTAGTATCTTCTTACGTCATAATCTCAGATTCTAACATTTTTCGCAAATACAAAACATCCGTCTCAACATAAACGTCTTTTACACATTATGATATCATTGGCATAAATGGAAGAACTCAAATTGACCAATAAAGCAGTTCACAAACACTTGATTCGACCGCGAGAGTTTACATGCTTGAATAAATACACTAGGATTCCCAAGGATTTACGTACGATCATGTCGAATGTCGTCAGAGTTTAAATAAAATTGTAAATACGACCGCTTATGAAAACAGCGAACTGGCCCTTGACTGCGACCTAGTGGTCGAACGATTACAAATAATGGCCGGCGTCAGATAACAGACATACGTATAAGTTCTTGAGGAAAATTAATTATAATTAATACAAAGATCGAACACTTAGAGATCTCCCACACTAGCGTCTTTCGAGCGTCAGCGTCTCGCCAACGGGGTTTGTACCATCTGAACTCGGGGGTCGGTTTAAATTTGCAACGGAACCCGAATGAGCCCGAATGCGTATCATGTGATCCCGGGACTAGTTGCTTGGTAAAAATAATTAAATTTGAGTCGCATCCAGTCCCAGGTTTAATTGCACCTCGAGAGATGACATTAAATTTGTATCGTCTGAACCCGAATTAATTTTTATTTTATTTATTTTAATTTATTGGTTCACCAACAACTGCTTACACTAAAACTACAGCTAGAGAAATACATAACATTGTTTAAAGGCTGAGTGCAACAGTTAATTACTGGTAAACACCTCATGCCATAACTGAAAACTCGTAATTAAGAACCTATATTAAGATTAAAGAATAATAAATAAATAATGTCTAACCATTTAACAGTAAAAAAGAGACAAAAGAAAACAGAAACAAAAAACACATGACCACTTATACTACCTACTTATTTAACATTTTCGATAGATGTTGGTGCATTTTGTTGGTTTAAGATGAGCTTGTTTCCAAACGCAAGTCCGATAAAATAATGTTAGCGAATAGGAGGCGGTATGTCGTTCCAAATCTTCACTTTATTATTTAATAGTGTACAATGTGCAATATAATTTTCCTTTAAATCATGCATAATATCCGCTGTTGTAATAGGATTACTATTGAAATCTCTATGCGGGATTCACATAGCATATAGATTAGATTTGAAAACATGGGTTGTGAAAGGTGAACAAAAAGCCGCTATGGAAACTAGAAAAAAAAATATTCAGGAGGCCTTTAAAATTCAAATGGGTTTATTGGTTGATGTTGTTAAACAAGGTCATGGTACAACGAATGATGGAAATATGGCAAGACGATTTTTCTCAAACTATAAAACATCAGCTTCCATTACAGGTGTTGATGAAAATTTAATTAAAAGATTTGCGACCATTTTGCAAGTCATTTCTTCGGGACAAACAATAAATATAACAAAATTTAAAGAATATGCTGAAGTAACTATGAAGTTATACACAGATCTATATAAATAGTATTACATGCCTTCAAGCGTGCATAAACTACATGCCCATGGAGCAGACATAATTGCCAATTTCGGCCTAATTCCAATTGGAAAATTATCTGAAGAAGCATCCGAATCCCGAATCAAGGACTTTAGACGATATCGCTTAGACCATTCTAGAAAATTCAATAGAAAAGCAACCAATCAAGACATTCTTAATAATTTATTAATTAGTTCGGACCCATATATTTCAAAGAAACGAATTAAATTGCTACGGAAACATAGACAACTGTCAGAGGAAGCAAAAGATTTAATAATTTTATCAGAATCTATTGATGAAGACACAGATTTGGAAAACTTCGATTTTGTTAATGTTGATTTGCCATATAATATGAGGACCGAACAGCCTGAGCCTGAGACCGAGTAATTTAAAATATATTTTATTAATTTATAATATATTTCGTAGTGTAAATAAAAAATAACTATTCTATAATAATAACAATATTTTTCACCAAGTCACATCACGCAACATTTAGCATGTCAAGGTACAATTTGTGGATCTTTTAGAACACTCTATGGAGTACTTAGCCTATAAAAAATGTCATTTAATTGTCTAATCAAACAAATGTCACACAATACCTCCTTACAATTTAATATTTAGTATAGATTTTTTTTAAAAAGCTGTCAATAAGCTGCAATGCATTAGAGTGGACACCATAGAACTTTAATTTGTCAAGCAATATCATGTCGTAAACAATCAAACGCCTTAGACAGGTCGCAAAAGACACTTGAGCATTTATGACAATCATAATCGGTAACATATATGTTATAGCACCTGTTGTTGATCGACCAGTTCCAAATCCACACTGCTTGTCCATGTAGATTGATTCTGACCCAAAATAGTCCACCATTTTGTTCTTGATAATTGTCAAAAAAAATTTTGACTATGGTGGTATACAAATTGGTCTATTGTTGTTGTTCCGATCGTGTTTTTCTCCTTGCTTGAAGACATGTATCACTCGCCCTATTTTTAATTCATTTGGATATACGCCTTGTTGTAAACAATTGTTCAGCACTTCCAATATAAGATGTTGAAGATAGCCATCTTCTAATATTAAACGTTCACTGTTTTTATATCTAAGTTGTTTAATATCTTTTACTAAAACAAATTACTGTAAAGCAAAGTCTACTGGCTTTGTTTTACAGTTTTGAGAAATTCTCGTATATCAATTGTTGGCAATTTAAAAATGGAACATGGTCTTTCTCTTCTTTCAAAAAACATGTTACTTTTCGACTTCGAAACTTGCTGATATTTGAAAAGCAATTGTTGAAAGAAATTATTAAAAGCGTTTGGTATTTGGGTATTGTCTGTCAGTTGTCATCATCGTCTGTCGTCATCTTTTAAACTCGATATGTTTCTGTCAAATTTTTGTTCTGCTTGGTTTGTTAATTTATTATACACCACGATTCTTTGATTGTATTTAGTGCTTTGTTAATCCTATTTGAATTTTGGAACTTCTTAGCATGATATAATACTTTTTCTATTTCTAGGGAAGTTTTATTTTTAATAATAATATACACCAAAAGAATTTAATAAGTCAATGTATATCACTATAAATATACTGAGGATTAAACTATGACAAATGCGCCCTACTTCTTTACACCGTGGGTGGGTGTGGAATAGATTTTTTTAAATTTATAACATTTTCAACCCAGACCGTTATATTACAAAACTCGCACTGAACCGCAAGTGCAGGTATATATTTTGCGGTAATTCGAGACTCCAACTGCATGGATCAATGCATTATTTTTTGAAAAAAATTGAGATTTCAGAGATATACCTCAATTTCACTTTTTTCCATACAAAAAAAATTCAGAGCCATATAGCTATAAAATTACTGTGTCAATCGAAAATATCCACATAACAGTTTATGATTGTATTGGTGAGTAAAATCAATATCCATTATCATATTTATAAAAACAGTTGTTTAATTTTCAAGTACCCCTTAGTCCACTAGCGATCGTTTTCAGCCCACTGTGTGTCGGGTCCACATCGCGCTGGCGTAGCGTCGCCGCCGCGCGGACGTCGTGTCGACGCTGACGCTAGAGAGACGCTAGTGTGGGGGGGTCTCTTAGAAAAAAAATCATTCGAACCAGCTGGATTCGAGCCAACGTCTTCCAGCAAACCGTGCCAGACGCTATGCCAAACAAGTCGCGGAACGAACTAGCGGACCTTACGAATTTTTCTTTCTTAACGACTGTTTTGCCGTAGTGAGAAATCTACTTCTGGTAATCAAACATCGTAAAATTCAACGAATTAAAAATTAAAATTTATCACAGTTTTTTTTATTATACCAAGTGACGGGACGAACAAGTTGTACGCCTGGTGGTAAGCGACACGTCTGCCCATAGCAGTTGCAGTGCCAAATCTGAGGGTCATTGCCACTGCGTTTGTCACCCTGAGACAACTTCACAAGTCCCATGTGCCTGCAGTAATTTTACCAGTTTCTTTACCCTTCAAAATCGGAACGCTGTAATGGTACCTATTTTGTGACATGGATATTTTTGGTATCTCGTAACTTTAGTAGTAATAATGCGGCTATGGTGGCTATGATGTCACTATTCATTTTTGGTTGAAAAACGTGTTTATTTTATATTATATTTAAGTCTATTAGCCTTTTGAATTACCATTGAAGTGTAATATTCATTACTCGATGCCATTAGCATAGATTTTTTCTGTATATTAATATTGTAATAATAGTTTGCACCAAAATTTAAAAAAAATCCTTCAAATATTAAATTCATTGTCGCAAGAACTAGTTTTCAATCGAATTGCTAAAGTTATGCAAAGGAAATCTACATACGGCTTTTTGAAAATTGTAGCTACATGGGAAAGT
Source organism: Hyposmocoma kahamanoa (assembly GCF_003589595.1). Classification (NCBI taxonomy): domain Eukaryota; kingdom Metazoa; phylum Arthropoda; class Insecta; order Lepidoptera; family Cosmopterigidae; genus Hyposmocoma; species Hyposmocoma kahamanoa. Next base: position 1,955,321 of record NW_020654748.1, read on the forward strand.
AAATTGACCAATCACCATAAACAAACATGGGCCTTATTACCATTATTTACTTGGAGCGGACATAATAAGCATGACTGTCATGCTAATGTATTATCAACGTTCGCATGACATAGGTAAGGACACGAGTTGAGACATAATTGAGGAAAATGGAAAAATATTCTACGAAAATGGTTTATTTAAGGTGCAACACAATACAAGAAAAATAAAATGTAGATTAATCATAGAAAACACACTGTTGGGTTAGGGCGCGTTTCCATTATGTGCAGTTTATGGTGTCGTGGCTTATATATTTAAATGAAGTGGTTCGCGCATGGAATAACACGATTAACTGTCGTTCACGACTTTTTTGACGTTACGACGACAGACTGTCGTGACAATGCGAAGAGCTGGAACGACAGTCGTCAGACGATAAATAAAACGACACGATAAATAAGTGACGACAGTACAGGGTCAAGAGCACCTCAAGCGTGACACTTAAGATTTAAATCCAACTCTATGCCGCTTACGATAAGAACGGTCCAAATTACAAAGTGTCAAGTTTGACGTGATCTTGGTTGACTGAACTTAAATTGCTGAAAGAATAAAAACTGATAAAATGAAACTTGAATGCCTCCGTGGTCATGCTGGACTGCCACGCAGAGGTCCCAGGTTCGATTCCCGGGCCGGTAGATATGTTTGTATGGCCTACATTTATTTCTCTCGTGAGTTTCGGTGTAATTTGTGGTTGTCTACGTGTGTCCATGGCACCCGCGACACGGGTTTTCACAGTGCGGGGCTGTGTTGAGTGTGTGCGTTATTATTATTATCATAAACATTCACGACACTGTCCCGACAGATAAACTGATAGTCGTGATATGGGAATAGACGAGACGCAACAGTCGTCTAACGACAAATAAAACGTTACGACGTAATGGAAATGTACCCTTACTGTTCAGGGACTCTTTATTCACACGGAATATATATCCGTGCAATACAACAACGCTTTCAGTATGCTAATGGGGCTGCCGCGGCACTGTACAATAATCGCCATAAGATTATCGCATTGTAATGTTTACATACAGGCATGAACTAAAATCTCGCCTACACGATTATGTCATACGAGATTCGCAAGTAAACTCCGATCGCCGACTCCGGCTGTTTACACAGCAAATTAAAATAGTAAGGAAATTCTTGCTTACGTGTTGTCGAGTTGAAGTTACATACTCGTTCGATACGATTTTTACTAGTCCGAGTATCGTACAAATCGGTTTGAACCGTTTTGTATGCGAGAATTTGCCATTCGAGTTCAGTGATTAAGTTCTGTTTACACGTAGACGTTCAATGGCGAGGCGATTGTCGCCCACGTGGAAGAGCGATAATCGCGAATGTTTACATGACGAATTTTATATTCTTTCGATAATAAATCTTCGAGACGAGAAATTTTCTCAGTGTAATTCATTATCATCGGCTTACACGCATCCACTGCTGGATAAGCCTCCCTAAGCACGCAAACTCTCCCGGTCCTGTACCGCCCGCATCCAGCCGCTACCAGCAAGTTTTCTAAAGTCGTCCGTCCATCTAGCCACAGGGCGTCCTACACTGCGTTTGCCTCGACGTGATTTGACACTTTAGAACAAATCTGCTCCATCAATCATCAGTCCACTTGCAGACACGTCCGGCCCACTGCCACTTAATAAAAAGAATAATTCTTTATTTCGGACCATAAAATATCCATAGTATGTTAGTAAAAGAACTTATATCAAAGTCAGTAATAATCAGTGCAACTTAATTATATTTCAAACTAGGCTACGCCCTTAACTTGCACTACCCAATGTTTCAGGATAGGACAATCATACCTTCCCGCTATAGCATTTAGGGTCGTATTCTAGAACTCTACTCAATGCTCAAGTCAGGACTTGAGTATTGCAGTGAGCACTGAAAATCATACTCAAGTCCTTGCCATTAGGGTCGTATTTCCAGTGCTTTAAATCATACTCAAGTCTGCTCAAATCCTGACTTGAGCATTGAGTAGAGTTCTAGAATACGACCCTTAGAATGCTATTAGTACTGAGTCTCACGCGACTCATCAGCGAGACAATCTTTTTGCGCATGATGACCTGAAAGCTGTCCGTGTGAGCCACCGCAAACGTACCTGATGCACTACACCAGCTTGGCAGTCCCATCAGCATTGTAAATGCATTATTATATTGCACGTGCAGGGTGTTAAAGGCTCGTTTCGTATAGCTAACCCACAGGTTGCTCTAGTAAAATGATTGACTATAAGCTTTAAAAAGCGTTATTTTAACTTCATGGTAGCGTCGAGCAAACCTGCAAGCATGTTACTCCGAATCACCAACGCCCTGCCCTCCCTTTCAACATCCAGATCATCGTTTAGATCACTTGTTAAAATATGAGCAAGATACTTTACTTTATCTGTAACCTTCAACGGAACACTATTTAACATAATAAAAGCGTTTAAACTTACTGACTTTGCGAGACGTGTCGGTAATTTTTATTGTCAGACGTATGTATGTTCATTATGAATTCCACCCATCAGAGAAATCCCAAGCATTTCGCTCCATCGCGCTCTGAGCGACTTTAATTTTGTGGATGAGGCCTTTGTCAATGTCCACGTCTCGGCTCCGTATGACATAATTGGTAGAACGCACTAGTTGAATCCCTTTGTTTTTATCTTTGTGGGATAGATGATCCCGAAGATTTGGCTAAGCTTCCCGAATGCCGCCCAGCTCGAACGAATTGCCTTCCTTCTCGAAGTTGTGCGTGCAAAGCCGGATATTTTGGTCAAAGTTAATTATGAAGAGTAGCCCCACTCAAGACTACAGGTCCCGGGGTCACATGTGCGTTAAACATAGCTTTCGTTTTGTCCAAGTTCGTCCTGAGACCTACTCGCTGTGAAGAATCGTTTAAGCCGTTCAGCATCTCGCCAAGCTCCCACAAAATATTCAAGACCAGTAGTACAACTCACAGCATTGTTCCATACGTAATTTATCGTTCTAAATCCCGCTCTATGTTATTCGTTATAAAGAGGCAATATTTCACGGAGTTTTCTGAGCAATAAAAAAAGATTATCGTCGGTTAATCGAAGTATTTTTGGTGTTTGGATCGCGTATGATCTGCGTCTGTAAAGGTCTGACCTTTGAGTTATTACCTATAATTCTGTCCACACGTTACACGTAAGTCGTTATCTAAGCTGCCTAGACTCGACCCTTTGAAAATTTACAACGGGGCTATAGCAAAAGATTTCTTGATACAATGGATGAAAAAGCTGTAATTCAAGCCGTTTGGGGGATTTTGTGGGACCATTTTTCCTTTGGAAATGAATCTATGTTATTCGGATTGTGGGGTCTGTCTATACAGGTTGAAGTTAGGAGGAGTCGTCTGCTCGTATGGTTTAGTCAGGACGGGCAGTCCTGTACTATGTTAGTTGTCACATGCAATATATATTCCCCGACTAACTCCATGTCACATTCTTGCTTTGTAAACAATAGGACGTTCGGTAACTTTCATTATCCAATAAAACTGTGTTCTGAATAACGTTTGTAACTTTTGCCGGTCGAGAAGTACGAGTAATCGTACGGGTGTGACGTCATTTCGGTTCGGTTTCGAATACGACAGTTTGACGATCGATTCGGTTATTATGAATAAAAATGAAAAAAAACAATCGTACGATATCTAATCGAATCAGTCGACAACAGAGTTGTCGTAAGGTTTTGAATCGACCTGCAGATTCGAACCATCCGAAAATCTCCACCTGAACAAATTGTCCTTGCTCCGACCAACCTGAGTCTGAAGCCTATTTAAAGACGTCCAGATCGGGCAGGGCAATTCGTGTCCAGGAGGATGACTCTCAAAATGCGGGATAAACGTAGATACGGTATTCTTTCGGCTCAATGCTCAGAGGATCGACACATTTGACAAAACTTTTCCGGCTCCTGTCTCTGTTGCACTGTGAAATGGTCGTGCATATGGTGCCGAGTGTCGATGACCATTTTTGTTCTTTCGCAAGCAATATAATTAAGCGAAGCTCCCAATCCGTGTGGGGCCTACAGCCCAATTGCCCCTTCATGAGAGGAGGTTTATTAATAACAACACAAATTCCGAAACGTAACGTTAAAATTTTACTTTGTTAACGGTAGATAAAAATATAAGCAGCGAACGATAGTGTGAAAATCATTGAGTATATACTGGTTATATAGAGACGAAATGTCATTTAATTTGTTTGAAAACTATTCTGCCATATGATTACCGTGACAACTGCGCTCCGATTGGCCCGCCCGGATTCGAAACAATTGACGGGTGTCGTCCATTGTTTCACTTCAAGATGACCAGTTTAACTTGAGCTTTGCTATAATGGACGAAAATTGCAAAATTACATATTTAATTACCTACCGACGAAATATGATTCCGTTTGTTTTGTAATTAGATGTTTTGCTGTTTTTCCCACACCACTGAATGGTACAGCCCCCATTGTTAGAGATATTATCTTTATTACAATAAATACAGAATATTCTTGGAATATACGGAGACGTACACACAGGTCAGATGTTGGCGCTGTACTATTACAGCTTTCTAATTTGTAATTTCAGTGCAAACGAGAGTTACCAGGAATGTATAGCCCTTATTTCGTCTCTATTTATGGTTATATACTCGATGATGAAAATGTAACATTTCTTCATACAATAGAAAAAATATAGAGTCATGATTCTTTGGCACAAGCATAGACTCTCAAATGTCAAAGCGAACACTCCTATCGAGCGGTCGGCCTCGATAGCACTAGGCAGCGGTTCCTATTATGTAACCAATATGTATCTAAGGTACACTCCGCCTTTGAGTCAGACAGCTTTTATTGATGGGATTTGAAAGTATAATTTGTCGCTTTAATGGCAAACAACAATATCTACAAAAGGATAAAAAGCTTTTGGTAGCAGCAGACCTCCTTGTGTAAGAGTTCGTTGAGAGAAATTTAAAAATTTGGATATTTCTAGTTTGCTGCCTGACGGTAAGCTACACGCCTGTCCATAACAGCTACAGCTCCACTCAGAGCTTTAAATTGCAAAGATCTGAGGGGTAGTACCACTGCGCCCGTCACCCTAAGACATAAGTTGACAAGTCCCATGTGCCTGTAATTTCATCAGTTTAATTTTTTTAACGTTATTGATGTCGTTTTATTAATTAGGTAACGTAATTTCGATTTCTGATTAAAGGTTTTTCGTATCTCTTATATCACCAGAATAATAGCCTGGTCACACTTGATGATTACACCCTGTGTAATTGATCTTTACCGGTTCTGAAAAACAGATACCATGACATCCAACTTTATTATATATCTTTATTAGATATCCAGCTTTATTGGACCTGTAAGCACTTTGAAGGAGAAGAGAAGGGGGAAGAAGTCTATGAATGAAGCGACTCAATGGATCCGATCGATAGCAGTACGGTGTACTGAATGGCTCAGTGCCAGAGCAATAACATCCCTGTTGCACTTTATGAATTTGTTCTAGATAGAAAGAGCAAGAGAGTAACCGTTTGTGTAACTTTAAAACGTGAAGTCAGGAATACCGCTGGAAAAAGACCGTTTAATGCCAAATGAAATTTGGACTTTGATATCATCGATTTAGTTTGCGTCAAATGCGTTTGTGTCCTAGAATATGCATTATAACTAGTGTTGGGCGTTAATCAATTAAATTTCAATCAGATTAAAAAATCAATTCAATTAAAATCAATTGCAATTAAAATCAATTGCAACGTCGCAATTAATTTTAATTGCAATTGATTTTAATTGCAATTAAATTAATTGCAATTAATTTTTTAATTCTTCTAAGAAACAGTTGAAAGTAACAATTAAAACCGAAACTAGCGAATAAAAGTGTTAGGTGGTGGGTTAAGGGGTGAGTTAGGGGTTGGGTTAGAGGGTGAGTTAGGGGGTGGGTTAAGGGGTAGGTGTGTGAGTGGGTCACTCAACAACCCACTCGCCCACCCACTCACCCACTCACCCACCCACTTTTATTACTTAACAATTAATTAATTGATGAAGTACATCCTATCGTGTAACAAATTAGCACATTCCTTAGACCTTATTCTTAGGTGCATCGTATATTTATTGTGAGACCGTTATTTAACATTAAATACCATTTGATCCAGTAAAACAGTTTATTTCCACATCTACTCCAGTGACTCGCCTTACGGTAGGATGTTTTGAATGCAAGGCTTATTTCAGCTATTTAGAAATTCATTGTGGAAATATGTAGATAAAAGGAATGTGAAAAGTAACACGTGGAGCACTGCTGAAGGCGAGCGACAATCAGGCCGTTTGTTTTAAGGTCTTTTTTCCAACACAAAATTGTATACATTTATCGTTCTTAAGTCTAACCTACCTACTAAATTCATCACACAGCATTATAGCACATTCTTTCTGAAAAACGGAAATAAACATTAAATTAAGAGAAAAAATGTTAAACACGAGAAATTTGACTGAGAAGAACTGTTACTACTAATCATAATATTTTAAATTTTTATTACCCTAATTTTTGTACTAACAACAATAACAATCAATATTAGCACTTGATAGAATTCTTTCATCAAACCGTACTAGACTTTACTCAGCTCCAATTGACTGTTTGCTTTTACATAGGGCGCACTATAAGTTTCCGGAACTGGCCACTTACATAAACAATATTCAAAAAGTTAATTACAACATTTGAAAATGGAACTCTTTGGTTGTAGAATACAGTTAGTTTCATCTGACTGTCACTTGTTTTTACATTGTGGCCCATTTTAGAAATTGGTTGTCTACATCATCATGGATTTAACTCGTGAAAATTTTTTGTAGTATGATTTTCTACGACTTTAAGTGTAACTTAACAGCTCAATGGAGCTGCGTTCGGCTTCAAACTGCTTTATGGCGATGAAGCACCATGCAAGACGACGAATTCAAACGCGGTCGTTTGAATCTCAGTGACGAATTTCGTTATGGTCGCCCGTCCACTGCTGTGAACAACAAAAACAGCTGTGCGCCGTATGATCAAAACAGACAGTCATGTCACATACTACGAGATTCGGGCATCTTTAGGCATACCTAGGCATGAGTCAAATACAATTAATACTACTATAAACATTTGGGTGTGAAAAACCTGTGCTCTCGTAGGTCCCACAGAATTTGACTGAGGCTCAGAAAACGGATCGCGTCACTTGGTGCAATGCCAGGCTTAATGAAGAAGCGTCAGATTTGGTGTGGGACATAGTAACAAGTGACGAAACATGGATTTATAGTTACGATCCCACAACAAAGCAGCAATCGAGCGTATGGGTCTTTCGAGATGAGCCGAAACCAACCAAAGTGGCGCGCGTGCAAAGTCCCTCTAAGCGGATGATTGCTTCTTTTTTAAATAAAACTGAACTGAATAGTGATTGGTACACGACCATTTGTTTGCCGGAAGTTATTGACAAACTCCGTAAAAATAACCGTAAACGCCGTATCACCTCGCACCACGATAATGGCAGTTCTCACACGGCCAAACAGACAAATGAATTTTTGAAGGTGAACAACGTTGACCTTATGAGCCATCCCGCGTACAGTCCCGACCTGGCTGGACCTTTATGTGACTTTCATTTATTTCCAAAAATTAAGAACCAGTTACGCGAGATTTGATTTTCATCAACTGAAGAGGTTGTCGAAGAGTATGAAAATTATGTTTCAGAGATTGTCACGGAGGAGTGGCATAAATGTTTTCAAAATTGGTCCATTCGCACGAAAAAGTGCATTAACGCTAACGGAGAATATTTTGAGAAACAATACATTCATTTCTGACCATTTATACTATTTGTTTCTTATTCGTTCCGAAAACTTATAGTGCGCCCCACGTATTTCAAACTTCACAATTATGAAAATTACACCAAAGATATAACGGAACAAACCTTGAATAATTTAGCTTTATTGATTATCCAAAAATTTTGTTAAGAGGATTGTGAAGCCACCATTTGTCATTCCTTCCCTTCACGTAATTACATTACTTCTATGTGTTATTGAAGAGAAATGTGGTTGATTTTGACGTAGTCTGTCACTACCTGTATACTTGAAACTTGACTCTGTTTCAAAATCTCTTTGAACTTAATAAAATCTTAATTTTATTGAATGTCATGGATAGTAATAGTAAATCTACTATCATGAAATTACGCCACTAGTTCGTTATAGTTTTTTTTTATGGTACGAAGTGACGGGACGTACAAGTTGTGCGCCTAGTGGTAAGCAACACGCCTGTACGTAGCAGTTGTCAGTGCCACTGCGCCCGTCACCCTGAGACATAAGATGACAAGTCCCATGTGCCTGTAATTTTACCAGCACCCTTACCCTTCAAAACCGGAACTCAGTAGTCCTCATTTTAACGCTTGGCGGCAGTAATGGGGAATGAATACAAAGAACACAAAAAAAGTTTCATCGATATGACAGGACTCGAAGTTTGACTGTATGCCAAACTTGGGCCACTATTTATCAAAACTGCTTCTAAGGCAGTTACTTTGTTGCCCTTTATTGTAAGTACACACATCAAAAGTGTCTAGGGATCAAGCACGTTTTCGCCAACAGCTGAAATCAATTTTTTCATAAATCGTTTTTAACACCCATGGTTTTTTTCTTCAATTTCATAATTTTCAAAATAAATAAATAATTTAATAAATTTATATGTACAGATACTATTTAATTTTAAACAGGGTAACAAAAAAAATATCCCTAGATACTTTTAATTAAGTGGACGTTTAAAGAAGGCACATATTTGCGGTTTTCGTTATAAACATCTACCGTCTACAGTTAAGTAAGAACTAATTGAGTTTAGCGGTGAAAGGAAATCTTTTTAGACGTTTGTTTTTTTAAAGTAACTGGTTTTAAGACAAGTGGTTTTAAATTTAAGAGACGAAACATCTAACTATTATAAACCTACAATCTATTTTGAGATGGTTATTTAGAGGTACGTCAAAGGATGATTATAAACAAAATTGGTTTTTACGCCGATTAAAATAATATACTTCATTATTTGAAATAAGTCCTGACGTATTTGAGGAACCACAAAAAATAACTAAACAAATTGAACGTAAGAAGTTCTGTGGTTACCATATATTTTTTCCACTCGCTTATTCGTTTTTCATACACATGTAATTATTGGTACAGTCGACGCTCTAAGATACACAGAACAATAAATACAGTAGAAGTGCCTAGTTTGCGTGACACGTGTGCGCGAAATTCCACATACTTAAGTTCAGTCCGCCATTTTAGCTTTGTAGGGAGTCCGCCATTTTGTTTGGAGTGCAAAAATGATAGTCGCACTTGTAATATTACTTATGGTGGTGTTTCACACTATCGATCCTTAAATCTTATTTAATTTTAAAAAATATCAATTTTCTGTAATCGTTTTGTTACAAGAAATTTGCAAGCAAAAACAGCTCGATCTAAGCGTAAGCAGGCTTATTAACATTGCATTCAACTTCATTAACACTCAAATTAGTATAAAACTAAATGAATTAAGTAGAATGAACATACAATAACTAAAGCGAATAAGTTTTTTTTTTGAGTGTACGAGGAATTAAATAAAATACTACATACAATTTGTTTTTTTTTTTAGGAACTCGGCTAAAACACGCGCGTCACTTGGGCGCCGTGAGACGTCAGACCACATTGTGATCCCGACGTACAAATGCGACCGTCGACACGCGTCGCCAAACGGTGTAGTTGAAAAACAGGACGCAACGCGACGCTTCGACTCTGCGCCAGTGTGAGTTGAGCCTTAGGGCAAATAAATGGCCCGTGTTGTTGTAACTCTAACGTAATCGATACTACTAAGAAACTTGAATACAAAACTTTTTATGACATATATAATTTCAGAATATAGGGACATTCTGAAAAACGACCTTATCTACATTGTTTCTGGTCCGGGTGTTCTGGGAATTGTCCCAGTGTGAAATCTGTAACTCGTGTGACTTGCGCGAGAGCGATATAGAAGCGCGATAATTTGGCTATTATCTACGCGAGTATTGCTATACTCGCGTAGATAATAGCGATACTGCTGTATCTCGCGCATTATGTCGCTCTCGCGGGAGTTGTGCCCTGTAGTGCTAGCTCTTCTAGTGTTCATAGTAAAGGGAATTCCTTAGTTTGAGACCAGGCAATTGGTATAGTTGTCTTTAAAAAAATCTACCAAACCAAAATACAAAAATTTCTGTAATACTTTCTATCAAACCAAGAGTTTATGCAGTAATGCTTATATTAGCAGCTCCTTCTCTGGACTTACTCTTTCGTAGGTTAATTGAGTATTATAACGTCTATATAAAAAATATTCAAGGCGATTAATAGAAATTGTTCGCTTTTAAAAGTTTATTAGGATCGTACGTCTTAACCCTTTCAGCACGAGAAAATTATTTTTTATAATTGGGTTTGATGTTGCATTTTTTTAAGCATTTATGCCGTTAGTAAAAAGAAAAAAATACCAAAAAAAATTAGTTTCCCAAAACCCTTGCAAAAAACCCACCGCGCGATCATGGCATCCCGTCATGAACCTTACCAAAGCGTTAGCGTTTTTATTTTCCATGACTTAAAAAAAATTTTGAATAAAAGGCGATCTATAAAGCAACAAAATCAACTATATTATTGAAACTTGAAGTTTATCACATGAAATATAACAAAATATGAACTCATTATTAATTATTAATTAACGCAAAATACCAACTAATCGAGATCTTTTCTGTCGATTCGTCGTCAAAAAAATACTCAAGAAAATAATCAAAGGGTGGGCGACAAGTTCCAGTCGTAGGGCGAGACGGGTACCTACCACAATTGATCACCATCATCATATGACATTTGCTTCCACTTCCTTGATCTATGTGATGACTGTGCGTCAGTCGAACGACTTCGCCTTTCTGATCGTGAGCGTTCTCGAACAGAAGTATGGCTTCGAATAGATGATGATCGACCACGACTTTGGTGAGCATCACGGGTACTTGAACGGGTAAAGTTAGAAGATCCACCAAGACTGGATGATAGAAGTGACTGTGGAGAATTCGGAACCCTCTGAAACGACTGGTCTGGTTCCTCCGTCAGTGCGGATACGCCTTTGCCTATGGGTATGGATTCACCGGGGTTTGTGCAGCTAACTGCAGAGACAGACTTGTTTGTCTGCCCCGGTTGGGTGTGGCCGGGGCGTCTGTCTGAAGCCTGAAGCGAGGAGACGCGCAGGACACGTGAATTGCCCTTTAAGTTGGAAGCTATGTCCGGACATTGTCGCAGGACTGGCATCTCCGGCACTAGGAAGCTAGTAAGTAGTAGTAAGTAAGATATCCTCCGGTCCCTCTAGCAGCTTAGGTTATTGGGGACTGGTGAGTCGTCGTTTTTCGGCGTAGGGAAGTGAGCGTGACTTACAGCTCCACCGTCAATGAGGAGAGAGGAGCGGTGGCAACCACCAGTTGTGCAATGCGCAACGGGAAGTGAGCGTGCCTACAGCTCCGGTACCTATCTGGAAAATAGGAAGGCCACTATACGTGCACCCGGGGCGGCTCACCCGAGGCACTAGCCTCTCGAAGAACCGGATGAAGTCAAGTGACAAAGGTCTGTGACAACCCTGTACTGGCTGGTCAGAACCTGAACTTAGAAGGTTCCTGTACGCACATAGGTTATAGTGCCCTTCTCGTATACCCTCAGGGTCGGTAGGGAGGGTCACTATAATCAAAATTAACGTAGAAAGATATGGGGTTGGTCTGGGATGGTGAGAGTTTCCGCTGATCGACTTTCTGGATATAGATACGACTTGATTAGATATACGGTAGCGAACATTCGACCTCCTACCACAACTGCGATTACTACCACGACGACTGCTCGGAGACGATATGAGAGCATTAAATCCAGGTTTAGGTTCGATTTTTTCTGAACTGATAGAGGAGCTAGACAGTGAAGAGTCACTATCACTTTATATCAACGTGACAGTGAAGAGTCACTATCACTTTCTATCTCCTGTTCTCAATGTTCAAGGTCAGCTTCACTTAACTCCGATTTGTCGACATTTCCGATGATTTTGCAACCAAATTGCATGTTAACAAAAAAAAAAATTAAGAAAAAAACTAATCTAGTCATTTCCATCCTGACAAGCACGATCGTGTTTTATGACTTTATGACTGAATAAAAACCAAAATTTCTGACAATTCACTGCTTAATTATTTTATATGTAAAATATAACATGTATTTAATAAGAAAATACACCATTAGGTCAGAAAACACGAAATGTTGAAATTTAAAAAAAATCTTGCTTTTCGACCTGACCTCACTTGTCGCTCTCGGCACCGGTGTGTAACCCTAGAACACGGCCGCACTGCTTTAACAGCGAATATTGGTCGAATCAACGATAAAATGCCGACAGACGTTAACAAATTCATTTTCATTTTAACATCAATCCGTGTAAACGTCCTCTGAACCATGAACTTTACCTCACAGAAGGTTATTTCAACGCTCGTTATATTAGCTATACACAATAAATGTGTAAGTATGTATACATGTTATTTATTGTCAACCTTATTATTATTAAATAAGCACGTGTCTATCAATCATATTGCCGACAGTACAGGGTGATAACAATACAGGAATGTAATGCTTCAGCTGGTGAAGTACACACTTAAAAGTAATGGTCATTTAAAATAAACTATGTTCTTGAGTTTCCGTTATACATCGGAAATGAAGCTATAATTTTGGATTTAAATCGCGTGTATTTTGTTTTTTCAAACAAATTTCAGTTTCATTTCCGATATAGTTATCCAAGCTGCGTCACTAGTATCCGCCTTTAAATTATTAAGCTTGCAGGTGCTAGGGCGCATAGGGCACGATGCGAAGTAAACCATCGTTTCTAATGTAGGAGATTTCATATGAAATTGATATTTGTTTTTTATTTTCATTTAGACATACTTGTTACTTTGATTGTTATTACATTTTATAATTTAATTTTTTTGACTGATTGGACTGAGTATAGTATAGAAGTTATTTTATGAATGCCTACACACAAACTATGAAAACTTTGTATGACGCAAGGCAATGACTTGAAACCAGTGTATCACAAAGAAAACATACTATAACAAAGTATAATCAACTTGGCGCAACAACCTTTGGCGCGTAAGCGCGTCAGTTACTTTTGTTCCATCTTCTGAGAGAGTTCCACTTGGATTTGAATTACTAAGGTCGAACTGGAAGTCTGTAAATCGGCTTAGAGCTTAGATTGGCTGGCTGGAGCATGCGCAATATGTTGAGGTAGGCATTTTCGGATAGTTCTAATACCGATTATTTTTGCGATTCAAACGAATGGTTCACTTCGCATAGGTGCCCTGCGTGCCCAACACGGTTCACTTCGCATAGTGCCCTGTGTGCTCTAACACGTGCACGCTGGCAGCTGCTGGTAACGCGGCGTGGCTAGGATCTGGGTTGCAATAACATAGGATATGCCATCAATACGGTAAGAAGAAGACATATATTGTTTAGTTTATGTTATCGCATATTTTGCAATGATTGCTTTTGAACGCTAACTTGAGCTCTTATTTGCGATAAACAGCAACTGTTAGGAATGCTACTATAACAGGAATTTCCCGTTTACAAAACCTTTTCTTTATTTATCACACAGGGTGTTCCCTGTGCCACCCCTCTTATTCTGTCGTATGTATGTCGAGGCGACAAAAAGTTGTGCAGTTTAAAGTGTCGTGGTTTGTATATTTAAATGAAGTTGTTCACACATAGAACAACATGATTAAATGTAGTACACAACATTTTTGACGTTATGACGACAGACTGTCGTGACAATGGGAAGGGCTAGAACGACAGTTGTCGAATGATAAATAAATCGTCACGATAAAAGTGTGACGACATATAATCGCAGCTTCAAACGATTCTGTCAGGCAAACGACATGGCGGCTACCGTGAACAACTAGACACGACAGTCGTTCAGCGATAAATATAACGTTACGACATAATGGAAACGCGCCCTTACATTATTATCGCTTACTTATACATTTAGTACATCGTCGCCATACTTTCTCAAACTCGTATCTTAAAGCACGTAGTTACTGAAATGCAGAAAATGGATTGTATATACAAATTTTGCAGCCTGATTTCACATTTACCTTTTCATCTTTCATTCACCTTTTCCTTCATATTCACACATTGATTTAACCTATTCTAAAAGTAATGCATCCAAATCGACACCTTTGATAAGAAATTTAAAATAAATAGAAAGTTGCCATCTACTGAATAATCACTCTTTATAAGATACGAGTTTAAGAAAGTACGTCATCGATATAGCGCCTTAGCCTCATCCGATGTAGGTGAGGACATGATACTGTTATACTGTTGTCGCGATCAAGAGTAGGGAATTGCATTAAGAGCGATCCGTGCACCATCTGCCTTCACATGGTACACGTCCTGTACGCGGTCACACCCTCTGCACTTAGACGAATTAACTTTCCTCGTTAAGTAACTAACGCTATTTAGTTGGAATATGCCCGGACTGAAGCTTGTGCAGTTTGCCGAGTACTTACGAATGAAAAACTCAGTTACGCATTTTTACAGTTTGTTTTTACTGATTTTGTTGAAAAAATACTTATAAACCTCTTGCTTGAAAGAGGTATAATATAACTTATTTAAAAGCTAAAACTGCAAACATTATATTCAGTCTACTATCACATAAGAGATAGTCACTCCAAGATGACGATAATGTGTTTATACCAGGGCCGCAGGGTTCGAAGTGATAATTATCATTGATAACTAGCATGATAATTATCATTGATAACTAGCATGATAATTATCATTGATAACTAGCATGATAATTATCATTGATAATTTTCTTGATAAATACATTTTGATCTTTACAAAATTATTATTATTATAATTGTAACAACAAAATAGTACGTGTCACAAGTCCATCCCAAAAAAATTCACAAACCAAATCGTTTTTGGAAAGATGTTTCTTCGTGTTTATTTAAATTTGTCACTATTTTTTAAAATTCAAAGACAAAAATTAAAGAGACAAGACTTATGAATCAGCATAGATAATTGTCAAAGAAAATAAATATCACAATAATATCGAACCCATTGAGTTCTATTGCAGCGGTTATTACAAGTATAAGAGTGTTTATAAATACAACAAAAAAAAATATTGTAGATCATTAAAAAAATATGATACACACAGCCAATTCTATGTATTTGTGGCGTCGTGTATGGAATCTATTCAATATACGCGAGCGAAAGTTTGCACAACACTATGACGTAATGGTAACCGATTTTTTCTTACACTCTCTTTTAAATCGTGCGCCGTAATTTTGACGTGTGAGTGTGCGTGTGATTCATAGGGAAACACGGTGTAGCTTACTTCGCGGAGGAAATAAGATACTATTTACATTTATTATTGACGTAAAGATAGAAAGAGAGAAGAGGAAGAGAAGAAGAAACAAACACGAAGAAAAATTCTCTCGATCCAACTGGACTCGAATCAGTGTCTGTTGCCTCACCGTGGCTACTACTTTTGTCAACTGAGCTACATATCGAGTTAGTAGATGTTACGGATTTCTCTATGTGCCTACTTTGTATTGAGTTTAAAAGGCTTTTCTGCCAAAGCGCCAACTGTCACAAAAAATGTATGAATAGTAAAAACATCCTGATGTTAAAAAATATATATGTATATTAAAAACCAAAACAACCTGCAACAAGCGCATAGGAAAAAATCATAAGGTCCAATGGTTCCTTCCGTGGCTTAGTTGGCATAGCATCTAGCACGGTACGTTGGTTCGAATACAGCCGGATCGAAAGAATTTTTCCTGAGTGTTCGATCTTTGTATTATTAATTACAGCAAACTAGTAGAGTAATTTCACATACAAAATAATTGAATGGTGAAACATACTGACATTTAATAAACATAATTATAAATATATACATTACAATTTACATTTATTTATGGACTCATGATAATGATAACATTACAAAGTAGAAAAACGATAAAGTTTAATAAGCATTAAAAACCTGCCTACACTACCTACCTAAAAGGTTACACTACTATCACACAACTATCACTCATGCTAGGAGATAATTTAGGGGGTTATCACACCTATCGCCAGGGAATCGCATTCAACCGTTGTGAGTTTCGCAAAGGCAGTCCCTAGCGGAAGCGAAACGGGTAACATCTTTTTAGCTAATTTAAAAAAAAGGAGTAGGTTCTCAATTTTTCTGTGTTTGTTACATCATGATGGTCAATAAAATCAATATTATCAAATAATTTACAATAAAAACAACAGCCTTTTTAACCGACTCCAAAAAAAAGAGTGAGGTTCTATATTTGACTGTATTTTTTTTTTGTATGTATGTTACGCGATAACTCATTTGTGAACCGATTTTAATGGTTCTTTTTTTTTGGGTAGAGCGTAACTTCAGTATTCCCAGATCCCATTTAAATTTGAAGCATATAATATTCCACCTCTAAAGGTGGCAAACTAGGGGATGAATCCGGTTTCGCGCATTTTCCGGTAACCGATTTCAATAAAAGTAGATATATTTCCACGAACTTTTCGAGGTCTTCTTTTTAATAAAAAAAGTTATAACTATTTGTGGTTTTTAGTTATATATATAAAAAAAAAATAAAAAAAAAGTTATAATGATTTATCCCTACAGTCAATTGTAGATAAAACAGAGCACCCATTTCGTTTTGGTTTCATATTACTCCCAATTTACGGTCTCCGTGAAAAAAAAACCAACACTGCATTAAAATACGCAATGATAATTTTTGTCTGAACTTCTTTATAGTAACGAGCGTGCCGCCACAAAATCGCAGCAGAGAAAGTTTCGAAGTGACTTCTAAAACATACCTTGCTCCTATTCAAATAAGTACACTTATTTCCATACGATGTTATACCGCCTATATAATACGTGATATGAAACGCACGAACGTGATATAAATGTTTGGCCAGAGATAGTGAACGATAAAAATGTCAGTCTTATATCTCATTTACCGATAACTCATCGACTATCGCGTCATACTGGAATCGGTTATGGTATTTTATGATGTTGATTATCTACATAATGAGTAATATTAATTTTAAATATTTTCGCAAAAGAATCGATCATTCGATAATATTCGTAATAATTGAATACTTGGAACTTCCTTTATATCTTGCTTGAGGTAGGCTGGTTTTTTTTTTTATTTAGTTAGAAGGTAGCGTATTGGATTGACCAACCGCCTCTCAAGCAGATGCCGTGGATTCGAATCTGGGGTTGCTTGGTGTACAAAGATTCGCACGAAGCGTTACGCTTCCACATTTATATGGCGAACGGCTATGGAGTGGAATTCCCTGCCTGCAGACTTGTTCCCTGAACGTTATAACTTGGACCTTTTCAAGGCGAGAGTGAATAGGCATTATCTAGGTGTGCATGCTCCATCGACGACCTCATCGTCACTTTCCATCAGGTGAGATGGAGGTCAAATGCACACTTACATTAGAATAAAAAAAAAATTTTTTTTTGCTAAACTAAATTAATAAATATTAGACAACATCGCATACCAAATTCAGTACATATCTGATGCCAAACTAAGGAACTAAAGCATTTGTGTTCTGGAAATCGAAAACAACGACGGTACCACAAACACCCAGAATCGAGACAATATAGAAAAGTTAGATTTTCTTAATTACCCGTTGTTCTACTTCGTTGACCCGGCCGGGGATCTAACCCGGGACCTGAAAGATGACAACACTTTGAAAACCGGTATGCAAGCCACTCGACCATGGAGGTCATCAGAAACTAACAACGTTCATTACTTAATTCGTGACTGAGATAAAGAGCATAGATATTTTGGATTGTGTTCAAAAACAGAAAACTGTAAAATTTGTGATGAGAGAACTTTAAGAAAATATGCCTATTATCACTTAACTAAGTAACATGTTTTTTTATATTTTTACCAGGACTCATATAACCTGGCTTCTCGCCCGGTGCCCGCTTGACGTTGAGTTTTCGGACCACCTGTATACCTATATGGTGCATCATACTTTTAATAAATAAAACATATCGTACACTATATAACATATATTAAGTACATATATAAGACAATGATAAACTTATATAGGGTTTTGCAACAAGAAACAATCGCACAATTTCACGAAATTTAGCTTGTTAAGTGGCCAGCTCGATCATGTGATTTAACACTGCTGGATTATTTTTTACGGGGTTATGTTAAAGACAGAGCCTATACGGCGCCATTCGAATCGATTGCAGCCTTGAAACTCAAAAAAGGAAATAGACCCACCATTTTGTCAAAAAGTTATTAAAAACTTTAATGAAAGAATCGACATCTGTAACCGTGGTCGTGGTGGACATTTATCAGATATAATTTTTCCTACTTTAACCTATTACTCCCCCACCACAGCTCACCTCCTAAAATCTAGTCTCGCGTTAAAATACTTCGCCTCCTCGTCATATAGGTTGGTAAAGTCCAACAAGATATACCCTATATTGCGACCAATACAATGTCACAATGTCTTCTTAAAAAAAAAAAAACAAATCGGAAATATACCACATACAGATTTATACAAAGGCTTCTTCTTTCATTTTATTTGCGTCGTAGAAGGTTAAGTGCCGCAAACAACATTTTATTACAGAAGCAGAGATACGTTAGATAATAAAAAAATGTATTCCACTTTCTACCTAAAATCATAACCGTTAAGAATAACAACGTTACATAAGTCGTGGAAGATAAAAGATTACAATTAGTTACAGTATTGCTATGTACATAAGAATTACACTATTTGACAAAACATAATTAGTATAAACAGGTATTTTTGGTATTCTCTCCTGTGGCCTAAAATGTAAATTCTACTTTTAAATGAGAGCAACGGCATTCCCCGTCATTGGCACAGTCGGCCGGGGTCAGGGACCCAAGGTCAAGAACCAGCGAACGATACGTAACAGTATCGAGTAGTGCCGCTTTCTACACTACATAAATCTTAAAATTGTTTTGCTGGAAGTAACACGTTTATTACGACAAAACCAATGGGATTATTTCCATATAGGCCACACTCCACATGTGGCTTAAAAGATGCAAGCCATAAACACTTTGACTTTGATATATTTTTAAATGGAAGAGGCGGTATTCCCCGGCAACGGGACACTCGGCCCATAGATTTTATCGGCCGTATTTTAGTAGCAGTAGAGCTCCTTGTGGAAGAGTTCGTCTAGGAAGTAACCGCCACCTAACTTAATTCTACCGCCAAGAAGTTCCGGTTTAGAAGGGTAAGGGTGAAATTGCAGGCGCATGGGACTTGTCAACTTATGTCTCAGAGTGACGGGCGCAGTGGCAGTGCCCATAAGATCTTTGCAATTTAAAGCTCTGAATGGCACTGCATCTGTTATGAGTAAGCGTATCGTTAGAATAAAAGATTAGATTGATTACTATTACTGTGACTTGCACAAGTAAGGTGCAGCGTTTCGTTATTGCGACCAATAATTAGGTCAATTGTGATTACCACTAATTACGATTCAGATCAAGACCAATAACATTAGTGAGCTGTAGGATTTTCTCAGTGTCTCTATGGCTGATGTATAGTTTGTCCAAGATTGAGTAACGTATGCCTGTTAGAGGGCAACACTGGCTTAGGAAGTGCAGAGGCAATTCAAACGCCTCATAGCGGAAACTGCAGTCTTTGTTGTCACTTAGCTAGAGGTCGGAGATGTGCTTATTGAAACAACAATGTCCTGTGAGAGGCCTTGTCAGCATTTCATTTGTTTGGTACTTTAGGCGTTAATTACGACACAAGTAAGTACGATTGCATCGTTTGCACCGCACTAAACTTTAAGGAAACTGTTAAGACATTCGCTTTATACTACTCACAAGATCTGAAATAGGCAAATATATATAAATTGCCATATAATAAACTACTTAAAATGAAATAGACTAACTGAAACCCAAACTCAGAATAGCTTGGTGTCAACTGACTTCCCTCTGATATCCACAGATAGATGGGGATCCAATATCTAGAAATAAAGACTGCGGCATCGATCGGTGATTAAATACTTCCGTTAAGGTGTAAAAGCACTTAAACGAACAACGAAGTTTCACAAACAATAATACGGATTCAGAGATGGGCAGTTGCTGATTATAACCCTGCACTGTTTTTCTATCACTCATTAATCTCTAGGAAGTTGTGGACAAGTCAATTGGTTTTGCTCTTACTGTCATTTATTATAATTTTACAACCGAATTAATATAATTTACAATATGATGATTGATGTTTTTAAGAATGTAGCGACAGTGGAAGATCAAAAGCTACCACTGTTCTTGCACTTAGTAAAAAGCAATTCGGAATCTTAAACAAATTGTATCATCAAGGGTCGTATTCTAGAACTCTACTCAATGCTCAAGTCAGGATTGCAATGGAAACACAAGCACTGGAAATACGACCCTAATGGCAGCTACTTGAGTATGATTTCGAGTGCTTTAAACCATACTCAAATCCTGACTTGAGCATTGAGTAGAGTTCTGGAATACGACCCATACAATGTCATGTAAACCACGAAAGATCGAATAAAGTGCAGACATTATATTGTTCGCGGTCGCGATCATAATAAAGGAAATGACGAGGAAGATGCAACCCATAATAACTAAATAACGATACAACAAAAAATAGAGACAAGGTACAAGGGGAATCGATAATCGATTTACATAATCAATAATGACAGACCAGGTGCAAGACATCGATGATAGACTTGTGCCTGATCGGTCCTTAGAGGGAGCGATCCTAGTTAGTTCAATCGGTCAATTGAACTAGGTCGGTCTTCCAGTTCATTTAGTTCATCTAGTTCCTTAGTTAGTTAGTTCGTCTTGTCCTTGCTCGGACATTGAACGAACGCTCCAAACTAGTAATTTTATTCACATGAACTACTACGGACTTCTAGTATTATGAGGTCAATACTACACTGTACTAAATATTTAAAAATACAATTTGTATGGAGTCGGTACTATTTGATTTTCTTTCATATTTTACAGGTTTAGGTCATTCTAACTAAATATCCTTTTTTTACAAAATAAGAATTTTAGTTAGAATGGTGTGTTTAAAAATCAATATTTAGGTACAACTATTTCTTATACTCGTACACGTAGGTTGATATTATACATACAGTTACCTACCAAGAAATATTACTTTTTGCAAGATTGTATATATACATAATGTAGATACATATTAGAGACTTAGAACGAGCTGGCAACGTTCAATCGTGCATCCCACTCGAATTTGTACTAAAAGTAGTGAAAGATCGCTACTTGTCCCGCTCGCACCGTTCCTACTGTATAAAAGACAGGTGAACTATCAACGCAGACAGTTCCTAGTTCGTACTGAACTAAAAATAAAACGATGAACTATTAAAACCGAGTAAGACGAACTATTTCATGTCGGTCAGTGTAGGGAATATAGTCCTAATAGTTCGTAGTTCATGAACTATACAAGCCTAATCGATGATTTACAGTTTAAACGCAATGACAGCGAAAATTTGTATTGAATTGTAAGTAGACTCGGATCCAATCGAATAGAAAGCTAATTCATAATGATCCACACACAACACACAGACTTTCATTATCGTTTTTTATCGTATTAAGATACATTGAAGAACCAAATGGCCGTTCTTCTACAATGATGACTGTACTGAACTTCTGTCAAATGATAAACGAATTCAATATTGAGCTTGATGTATCACTTCACAACATATTGCAAAATAACATATCCGATGACACGATGATATAGATGATTATATAACGCATTCAACGTTTTTATCAATCAATATCAATGAAGACTTAATACAATCGATAATAGTCTACACATTTAATAGGAAATCGACGATGACTCATTCCGGATTTATAGAGGGTAAACTTCAATGAACGGAGAAAATTGGTCTGCGGCTGCATAATAGGTATAAGAATCGATCAAATAGAAAGTGTATTGATATCAGACCGTTGGAAATTATAAGTAAATTCTGACTTAGCAATATAAAACGGATCAAGGGCACCAATAAACAAATAACGGATTTACGTATGAAAATATTTAAACTACAATATTGGAAACCGTGCAAAATCTTTTCCTTATCTTCGATTATTCTTTGAGTTTATAAAGAGACGTTTAAAAAGTTGAAGTTAAGAAAATTGTATTCAACGTTACATTGCTTTGTAGTGTAACGATAGATACGCAGTAACATCCAAAATGTACTTTTACCTGCATGTTAGGAAATGCAAAAAAAGAGACAAACCTTGGCACACAAATGGAGTGGTAGACACCGTGGTTTCGCAGCACGTGCACGAACTCCGGTAGAGTGCGGCACGCGCCCATGATGCTGAACAGTGCCAATGCACTGTTCCATACTATCAGAGTCCGCCGTAGCTCGAATCTGGAAACAGAGACACCAACATTAACAAATCAGATCACAGGTTATATAGATAAACATACACGGAACGTCTATGAACGCGAGAAATGTCTATAAAAAGAAAGTTGGAATATGTCACAGAATAAGTACGAGGAAACTAAAGAGATTTGTTTACGGAGCTTATACAACTTTGAAAACGAAACATTGCTACAATAATATCACATTTCGTGGTCACGTGGCACTACACAAAGTCGAAACGGGCCTGATAAACTGGTTAGGTAACTTTTAGTGTCGTCTGTTTTTGATCAATTTCTATTCAATCTTGTCGTGTGATGTAATGCAGATTATCGAGATCCCAGTCCTTGTTTCCATACTTAGTTTTTACTTTAGTTTTTAGTTGCTACAGGCATTACAAAATCATAACTTAAGAGACAAATAACAATACTTGGTTGTGACGTCACAATACAACGACATCAGTCCATGTATTGTCAGCAAAACCAGCACACAGTGTGAAGCAACGGTTATCAAGCCTTCGGTAATCAAAACTCTTGCGTACGACTTTCCATCCTAGTTACTTAGGCCATTGTCAATTGCGAAACTGAATTTCCATATTCATTGAACCATAAACGTCTTCGAAGCCTCTAGACTTCTAGGTTACAACAAGACTTCTACCTACGACAGGGTTCCATCAGAACACGATAAAAACCACGATTACATGAAGTGGACTTGTTTGAATGTTTATGAAAATATTACATCGAATTAAGATAAACTACATATATTTAAAACAAACTTAGCAGATAATACAGTTACCAAGAAAGCTCTCTCTATGCTCAATGTTCATGATGACTGATAAAAATTGAACTGCATTCTCCGATAATACCAGACACGCGCTTAGCTGAACGCAAAAAATGATATCGCGTGTGAGTGACTTCGTTCCACAAGAATAGGTCAACAGTAATATTACGCTTATTCCAAAAAACTATGTAATCCAATTAACAGTGAAAAGATGATTCTCGAAGGATGGTGTACAAATAGGATAGTGCAATGGAGTACGTCCTGATTTCGTCATCATTTACCCAAGAATGAAAACTATCTACGATCGGTAGTACCTATATGAAGAAACTCGCTAGTTAGTCATAGAATAATGAAATATGACTTGTAACAGTCTAGAAAAATCTAACGTTCAATATTTGGTCATCCATTCGTTGCTCAGAAAGGAGGAATGTTCTTTTCTTATGAAATATCGTTTACGATCGAAAGTTAGCAAACTTAATACGTACACTACGTCATTTTAGACGTATTGGCCTATACATCATCATCCACAGCTCGACTTCACCTATCGCTGGGTATAGGCCTCCTGTAGTTTGTGGCATCCACCACACTCTTGTGCTAATCTCACCCATCTACTGCCCGCAACTTTGACAATATCGTCCACCCATCTCGCTACAGGAAGTCTCACGTTTCTATATCCATTTCTTGGCTACCATTCGGATATCGGCTACTCCACTTGTGTTCACCACGTTTCGCAACATGTTCAAACCAGCTGCATTTTAAACACGTTATCCGATCTCCTACGCTTTGAACCTTAGTTCGTCTACGGATTTCGGAATTCAGTACACAGCCTTCTGTGTGAGCGTCCACGTCTCGTATTGGTCTATTAGGTTGATTGTTACTAAAATTGCCAAGAAAAACTTTGAAACTTGAGGCTATTTACGTTTAACATTAGGATCAGTTTGTAAACTACAGATGTTAGTTGCGACATCGACGGAAATGACCGTAAAATGGTGAATAAAGTATATCGATTTATGGTTCGGGTAGTTATTATATATATATTCAATAAAACTGAAGAAATGTTCATGTTGCAAAACTGTATCCACAGCGAACATTTTCTTGAGTTATGTTTGGGTATAATGGGTTACGTGTATCCATATCAAAGTCAGCTTTTATTGGTTTTACTTTTTTTTTGGTACTGATTTTTCCGTTGGAATTGCACACTTTTCAATTCTTTAAGTATTCTGTCTTAGACTCTTTGGTTAACGTGCAAATACCCACTTAAGACAGCGGTGGTAGCTTTGTAGGAGAACTGTTACTTCTCAATGAAGAGGTCGACGATTCGAATCCCCATAGCGGCATGCATATATGACTTGAGCGCAGGCTACACGGCGAACGAAGCTAGCTAACTTAGTTTAGCTCACGTAGTTACATGCAAAGCTAAGTTAAGAAAAGATGCAGTAAGTAGTGACGTGCAACACTATGGACAAGCGCGGGGGTGATAGGCGGCAAAATGGCGACATATTTTACATAGCTAGCGGGATCGTCGGGTTAGTTTATTTAGCTCGGTTAGCTTAGTTCGCGGTGTGAACCGAAATATAAAAAGATGCCCGGGTTACGTGAGATAAGCTAAGTTAGCATAGCTTCGTTCACGGTGTGGCCTGCGCTTTAATTTCTAAGTTACGTACATTTATGACTGTTTAATAGCAACACCGTGAAGAAACCTGCATGTCGAAACAGGGTCACAATACTTGGAAAACGTGAAGTTCTCAACTCGCCTTGGGTTAGTGTGTTGATCCATGACCTAAACTTTCTCCATAGAGGAGAATTTTACATGGCGTGCATCCCCTGCCTGCATATGTGTTCCCTGAATGCTATAACTTGAGTGTTTTTAAGACGAGAATCAATAGGCAATATGTGCGTACTCCGTAGTCGACCTGTAGGGCTAGCACATCAGGGCGCGACTTGCGCGAGAGCGACGTATATCGCGGGATCTGCATGCGAGAATAGTAAGCATATCGCGCTTTATGTCGCTCTAGCGCAAGTCGCTTCTTGTCGTGATGACTTTCAATCAGGTGAAATAGAGATGAAGTATGCGCTTATTTAAAAAAAAAAGCATTGGATGATTTCGTGGAGTCCATTAGAATTGCGTTTTATTATCGTCATTAATTGTCTTCCTTTTTTTAACGATTATATCACAAATAACTGACTGGTTGTCAAATTACGGTATGACAATTGAACTTAATATCTTCTATTAACTGGTCCTTGCCAGTCATCCTGTGACCACGTGTGTGATTCTTCAGTGAATAACCGCGAATGTTCATTCATCACCATTCGTCTACAGCTCTAGTAGCAGTAGAGCTCCATGTGAAAGAGTTCGTCCGGGGGAGTACTACCACCTTACCTATTTCTACAGCCAAGAAGTAATATGGGCATTACTGCTTTCTGGTTTTGAAGCTGGTGAAATTACTGGCACATGGGACTTGTCAAGTTATGTCTCAGGGTGATGGGCGCAGTGGCAGTGCCCCTGACGTCTAAGATGTTTGCGATTTAAAACTCTGAGTGGCACTGCAACGGTTATGGACAGGCATGTCGCTTTCCACCAGGCGCACGACTCGTTCGTCTCCTCACTTGGTCTCATAAAAAAAGCCCATCTACGGGCCTTGACTTTGACAATGTCGTCTGCCAATCTCATTGCAGGATGTCCCGCGTGTTTGTAGCTACTAGGACTGCACTTCCGCATCCCGAAGAAAAATGTCGAGAGCCGGTGCGGTCTCGAAAATACCGTGAATGTTTCTAGTTTCTAAGTTAATGCGGATGTGAAGTTTAATGCAATGCCGTGTCGATAAGCGTGGTGCGAATGCGAAGTGCCTCTGCCTACCCGATGGGAATCCAAGGGCATGAGTACATGTATGTACGGACAACGGCACATCAGACTACACATTTTTGTTCGAAAATCGCCTCCATTGCAACGGAGCAAGATATGTCAATGTATAGCTTGATGTGCTGGTGTGTGTACGTCAATTAGAATTTCATGTTTGTCAATTTTAGTTCTCGTGTTCTATTCCATAAAGGACTATGGCCAAGATATATCTGAGAGGGCAATGTTATCGCATAGACCTCAAACGTTGAGTCAAACTCTTGGAACACGCCTCCATTACATAAAAAATATGTTATAATTTCAATTACAATTTCATTTTTAATTCATTTTAAATTCCTTTTTGCCTTTATTGTGTTTTGTCATGCGTAATTCCGTACCTTAAATACAGCATTTTTTTCTAATTATTTTTGCCAAGGTTACATGCAACCAACACAGCTTTCCACTTGGCTATGATTCTGATACATATCTTTCGCCTCATCGGATTATATTAAAACTGTTGGCACAGCAACATTAAAGTAACTAATTTTGTATCTGGCAACATTGTGAGGCGGTCTCAGTCTCTTCTCTTGATACGACAACTTGTGGTTTAGTGTAAAATATTGAATTTAGCGTCAAAATATAGTGGTTTCAGGATTGTTTTTTCTTCGCAATAATCATCAGCGCTTAGCAGTAGAGCTCCTTGTGAAAGAACCCAGTAAGTGCTGCCACCATACCTATTCATGCCGCCAACCAGTAATGCAAGCATTACTGCGTTCCGCAAGGGTGCTGTTGAAATTACAGGCAAATAGGACTTATCAACTATGTCTCAACTTGTGCCCCTAAGATCTTTACGATTTAAAGCCCTGAGTAGCACTGTCATGGACAGGCGTGTCGCTTATCACCAGGCGACTTATTTGTCTCGTAACTTGATATTATAAAAAAAATAATTTGAACGCAGCGATGACGAAGAAGCAAGTCGAAAGCCCTGCAATCAGTAAGAAGGTCAAAACATGGACGCGAAGGCGTTGCTTTTCCGAGAGACAATTTGGGAAACAAACGACTGTCTGTAAAGTGGTCAATTATGTTCATGGCAAAAATTATTTGCTTACGAGAAAAACTGTAAAACTACCTTCAATTTTAAGCTATATTGTTCTAAGGTCTTGAACACCCAAAATCTTCCAAGAAGTTAAGCTCGAAATTTGCTTTCATAAGTAACCTGTTCATGGTTATGATTGTGTTACAAAGAACATAAACATAAATCTTAGAGGACTTCACCGTCTGATGAGATAGTAGTCAAATGCTTAGCTCTAACCAATAAAAGCGACCTTGTTATTATATACATAAAAGGTACTTTGCTTTGGGGCCATGCTGCCGATATTATTAAAATATCGTAGTCCTGCAAAAACATGCGGTTAGGGCAATTTACAATCTGAGCTGCAGTGTCTTTAATTGAAGTTTAAAGAAATTAACATTCTTACACGATCGTCAGAATATATTTATGATAAAGTAATTTTTATTAAAAAAGAACCTACTCCAAACTTGACAATCGGGTACCGGAAAGTGCGCTAAACCGGATTCATACCCTAGTTTGCCACTCTTAGAGTTGAAATAAGTCCTTCAAATTTAAATGGAACCAATACTGAGGTACCGTCTGTCCAACGAAAAATAATCATCAAAATCAGTTCACAAATGTGAAATGTGGGCCGGAATAATCGCGTAATATATAAAAAAAAATACATTCCAACCGAGTCAGTTAAAAATCAATTTTATTCGATTGTAATTAGAGGTATTTCAATGAAACTTTATCTCCCGTGTTACGTAATAAATACCACAGGGTACTGTGAGCTTATTTTACAGAAGGAGAGTATATTTTATTTCTAAAAGGCAAATGTTTAAACAATTCGAATTCGAAACGTCGAATTCGAAAGTCGACGCAATCACGATACCAGGGTTTGCTTCTGGGAATTCCCGGTTACGGAAATACCGATAAATCCCATTGCTGGTGAGGTGCAATCAGACTCGGTACCGCGACTATAGATTCCCGGTGCTCCCGATTATAGTAAGGAACTACCACCTTCCGAACTATGAGTAACATCGCCCGTTGGCAACTTCCCACGGGCGCACGTTACTGCCATTATAATGCTACTTACACTTATCAAGTTTGCAATGTAATTTTACGATATTATGTTATGTTACATTTAATAGTATTTCCCAAGTACATATTTTGAACAAAAGCTCTTAGTTTAGTTAGTTAGATTACAGAATGCAGTTTTTCTTTACTATTTATGGTATTACGTAAATTATTGAATGGATACGGATAACGAAGAAGTACCGGGAATACCGGGAGTACCGGTACTAAGCTGAGTCCAGCACCGGGAATCAAAGTTTTATGAACCGGACCGGCTCTGTAAGCCCTACACTATACCATTTCGACTTATTTATGGCGAAATGCCTTAAAAATGCTTTATAAAATGACAACACTTGAGCATATTCTACGACAAAAAGCAGATTGTTATGAATAGCGATGATATTATTTTTTTGTCTTCGAAGTGTTGTGTCCCATATTACAGAGTCGCAGACCCGCAAAAAAAATTTAAAAATGATGTGCCCAAACAACATGGTGATTATGTGCGAATAACAACGGACAAAGGAGGTAAATAGCACGCTTTATTTATTAATGTAGAATATTATGACAACAAAAAACCGAATGAATTGATTAACTTGTAGTCGTGGTGTACAAAAACGTAAAATAAGAAAAAAATATATACATATGTTAGGTACTACATGGGACATATTTTTTTTGAACGTTCATAAGCTCTACTATAAGGCATTTCAGGCTTATCCATTCTTTACCGGACACCCTGTACTTATATGTTTTTTTTATCATGATTCAACCAGAAATCGGAAAATATCTAAACTTCAATGAATACATTTTATAGTGGAAATACCTCCTCCTGAAAACCCGGAATGATTAAAAATAAAATGCCACATCCACTTAAATTTTACAATTCTTTGGGCTGATTCTGTTGTTGATATCCTCATTTCTGATTCGATATTTTTCTTAATAATTAAATTTTTTCCCCTTCTAAATACACTACCGCAGTAAAGACTATTGCAGTACACTTGTGACGATGCGACCACTTACATCGTCATCCCACCTTTTCATCGCCCTTTTCTCTGGTAGGAGCCAGAGAACACCTACTTTGCAATTTAGAATCGTTCTTAAATTCCCTTTCTTTGTCACTCTTACTTTTCTTCTTTCCGTCGCCACTCTCTACTAAATTTCCGAAGCGAGCACAGTGCTCGACTTCACGTAAATTTCTGACCAGCTATACCATTAAAAATCAAGTAACCTAACTGTTTATCAGCATAATATTTCTAGAAATATAGGCCCTTTTGGGGTAAGTACCTTTTATAACCCGTTAACCTGTATCTAATTCTATTTAATTACGCGAGGCCCGCGTGACACACTACTGGACATAGGCCTCTCCCAATGTACGCCACTTCACTCGGTCCTCAACCTAGCCCAACCATTTGCTGCCAGCCCTTTCGCAGATCGTTACTCCATCTGGCCAGATGGAGTCCTACACTACGTTTGCCGTACCGTGATCTCTACTCAAGAACTTGTTTCCCCCCATTGGTTATCGGTTCTTCAATAGAGATGATCATATTACCGAATTGCCAGTTACTTATAGAGAAACAATTTTGATGTTTATTTTTAACCGACTTCAAAAAAGGAGGAGGTTCTCAATTCGAATGCATGTATTTTCTTTTGTATGTATGTTAAAATCATCCACCTCTAAAAGTGGCTGTTCACGCATGAAGATTCATTTTTATAAATAGCGCCTAAATCTTATTATAAGGAGCAATTATTTTAATGGTTGACTTTGCTATTCTCTAATTCAAGGCGTATTTCTCTCTCGATATACTT
Organism: Hyposmocoma kahamanoa; assembly: GCF_003589595.1. Taxonomy (NCBI): domain Eukaryota; kingdom Metazoa; phylum Arthropoda; class Insecta; order Lepidoptera; family Cosmopterigidae; genus Hyposmocoma; species Hyposmocoma kahamanoa. The sequence goes on from NW_020654748.1 coordinate 1,985,280, forward strand.
TGAGTAGTGAGAACCGATTTTTATTATCACCTGTGTCAAGTTCCGTATAGTGGCGAACTAGGGGATGAATCCGGGTTTGGGTACTTTCCACGATGTAATTCCACGTACTTTTGAGGTCGGTTTTTATAGTACTCTGTACTGAGATTATTAGTTGAAAAGAGGGACCTCAGTATTAGTTTTTAATAATTTGACTAATGTAATTAAATCACAACAAGGACTTACTTTTAAATCACAATAGACAAAATGGCTTTTGAAACATTGCTTTTAAAGTAATAAAGAATATTTAGTAGAGACAAATACCAATCGACGTCAATTCGAAGTGCAAATTGCTTAGTAATTGAAGAGACAAATGTGAAATACCATTAACATTAGCACATCTGCGTGCAGGTTGAATACAAAGTACATAATTTACTCAAGATCTGTATAAATAGTGTATTCTGGCAAATAAACGTGTTCTAAAAGTTTGTGGAATTAATTACATCTATTTATATTTGAAAACGGTTAACGGAATGTGGTTGAAATCCCATAAACCTGATTTATCCCCTAATTTGCTACCCTTAGAGGTGGAGTATTTTCTTCAAATTGAAACGGGACCGAGGTATCCTCTTACCAACAAAAAAATAATCATCAAAATCGGTACACAAATTGTCTGTTTTTAATGTATACAGTCATATTTTATGTACGTACTAATATTATGCTCCCCGAAATTTTGAAAAAAAAAAGAAGCAAAATAAAATAAAGTTTAGTTGGAAGAAATCTCTTTATGGGATAAGCTCGCCTTTGTACACAAATATTTAAATTGTTTCTGAAAATTTGTAAGTTACTTTGTGGTACAATAAAGTGTTTAAATAAATAAATTAAATTAAATAAATAAAAACAGAAAATGACCAAGAAATTAAGTTGGCGTAGTTGGAGGTGCCGACTATAGCAAGGCATAAGGCATATCATAGTAAATTACAATTTCTTATAAGAAATAAAACCACATTAAAAAAACGTTAGTAAATAAGTTTTTAAATTACGACTTAATTTTACAGAGACAGTTTATACAATATAATACAAACATTTGGTATACAATTTTGATGCTTTGTTAATCTTAACAAATTATCTTTTAATACGACAATGTCAACGACAGTCAGATTACAGTGAATTACAAGCAGAATTGCTATGTTTACATGTCAATATCACTTGTGATTGATTATTACACTTTATAATTAATCAAAAATACTCAGATTCAATCTTTTATGTAATTCATTGACAAAATATTTCTTACGAAGTGTTGCAGGGTTCTTTTAAATTGTGACTCTGTAATCTTTATTGTGATGTAATTTTAAAAATGTCGGTTTTGCGTAGGGTGCACGTGTCAATTGAATCGATTGCAGCGTTAAAACTCAAAATTCGTGAAGTGATTAACGAAATAGACCCACCATTTTGTCAAAAAGTGACTAAAAACTTTAATGAAAGAATCGACATCTGTAACTGTGGTCGTGGTGGACCTTTATCAGATGTCATTTTTCATTCATAATTGCCAAACTTTACTTTTATTAATACAATACAAATTTGAATCATTGTCATCTAAATTTATTGTTTTATTTTGATTTACAAAACAAAGTTCTCGTTCAAAAACCCTTTAGACGAATAAAATAGAAAAAAAATAAAGGACAGGTACGTAGATAGGTAGGATTTTGTCCAAGCACTCTTGGGATAATATAATGAACTTAAAAGTGAACAGGAAGAAAGTAAATAAATCTATTAAAATTAATAGTAAACACTGTGCTTTTGCGTTTAACTTCCAGTCTGTCTTTAAATAACGTCTTTAAAAGCGGAACTATAAAAACTAACACATAACATACCATTTACGAGGAAAACGACAACTGGTTATTTTCAGTTCAGATAAACTGTATATTATTAACTCTGAACTTGAACTAAACGTGATCTCTATTCGCAAGGACCGTAGTTATTTTGTTAATGCACAAGCTGGTGTACAGAGACAGTATGCCAGTAGCAGACAGATGTAAGGTGCCAGTTATAGGAAGATGTTAGGTATTAGCATGAGTGTCTACATAACGGGCATGCTAATAATAGGAAGGTGTAAGTTACTAGCACGTGTACAAGTAAAACGCATACCAGTAATAGGAAGATGTAAGGTGTTAGCATGTGCGTCTATGTAATGGGCATGCCAATAATAGGAAGATGTTAGATATTAGCACTTATGTGTATAGAATGGCATGCACATAATAGTAAAATGTTCTTGCTTTTATTGGCAAGCACGTTATATACACACATGCATGTGATAAGAAGATAAGAAGATGTAAGGTAAAGGTATGTGTAGACATACTGAGCATGCCAATAATAGCAAGATATAAGATACTTGCATGGTTATTTTGACACATACCGTACCATGTGTCCCAATGAGTACCTAGATAAAGGTAACTCTCATTGATACTGAATAGAATAGTAGACAGAAGTATTAATATTTATAACAAACTAGTGGAATAATTTCACAAAAAATAATTGAATATCAATTCAATAAAAATTTAAAATACAGTGAATAGCGAAATCTCTCAGCAGGGCCGGTAACTGTAAAGATACCTAACTGGGTGATAAAACTTTCATAGATTTCTCATAGATGGCGCTACGACGCAAGCATATAGAAAAATTCGTGAAGTTCGCTGGTTCGTTCCGTGGCTTAGTTGGTATAGCAGCCTCAGTGGCCAAACGGTTACCACGCCGGACTGCGTGTGTGTCCATGGCACCAGCGACACAGGGTTTCCCTAGTGCGGGCCCATGTTGAGTGTGTGCGTTATGTGTGCGTTATAGCGTCTGGCACGGTAAGCTAGAAGACGTCGGTTCTAATCCGACCAGATCGAAGCAATTTTTTCTGAGTGATCGATCTTTGTATTAATATTTATAACAGAAGTATCAGTTTTGGTGTCCGACAAGTTTTATTATTATTATTATTATATAATAATATTTAAGGCGAGGTATTTCAACGCGCTTCATATATGGGCCTCATAAGAAGGCGCAAGGTCACTCAGTGGGCAATGGAGAGAGCGATCTCGGTATTTCCCTAAGTGATAGAATCAGAAATGAGGAAATCCGTAGGAGAACTACGGTAACCGACATAGCTCGAAGAATTGCTCAGCTGAAATGGCAGTGGGCGGGGCACATAACTAGGAGAACCGATGGCCGTTGGGGCGGAAAGGTTCTTCAATAGCGACCGCGCACCGGACGACGCTCAGTGGGTAGGCCCCCCACAAGGTGGATCGACGATCTGGTAAAAGTCAAGTAATAAGAACAATTTGAATAGAATAAAAACAGAGAAAATTTGACACAGATCCGACGCCGACAAGCGCCCGATGGCGACTGACGGGGCAACGGGCGGCGCGGCATGTTGTTAAACCGCTGGGCAATTTTCATATTTTGGGATAAATGTGAATTTAAAAACTATAGGAATTTAGTTGAAAACCAAAACTCAGCAGTTTCCTACATTTCGTTTTACAATTTTAGGTTCAGACTGTTTTCAGGATTTTATATGATCGGGTACTGTACATCCTATAGCTTAACAAATTACCACATTCTTTAAACAACATCCTTAGGTGTATCATGTATTTTTGTAAGTCCTTTATTTAATAAGAAATACCATTTGATCTAGCAAATCATTTTCCCGCTTCTCTTCCGGTGTAAAAAAAAAATTGAATATATCGGAAGATACCAGGCCGGACCGAAGAAGTCTTTCTTTGTGTTGGTTCAATATTAGTATCAGTAATAACAACAAACTAGCGTAGTATTTTCACAAAAAATAAATATATCGGAAAATAACTAAAATATGAACGTGTAGATCATTGACTTACAAATAAATGGACGACGGGTCTAATACAAAAACCACGAAAAAAATGTCCCAGGTCAACCTATTAAAACGTAGTGACATGTAAAGGAATATGAAAAAGCTAAAACGTTGAATTTAAATTGTAATGTCATCGCAGTACTGTCTAATTTTGCTTGCTTCGCTGTCAGTCGAACAAACGAAGACTAAAGCGTGAATGACGCTCTGTATACGATTTTAACGCCCTATAAGTTCGGACACTTTTTAGCGCGGACCCGACGTCCATATAATTGTAAGTCAATGGTGTAGATAGTAAAATTTTACGTTCAGTAATGATATAATATTAAATTTTATATATTTTGAGTTACAACACTATTATAATAGCAGTGCGATATGTATAACAAGAGAAAAGAGAATGGTACTATGTAATAAGGTACTTCGAGTTTAAGTGCTAGTTCTTGTGACGTAATCTACATCGATATTATTGTGTTCATGGCTATGCATATCTTCACGGACACGCAGGTTCCTCGTGTCCGCCACTTGAAGTTAAACCTTGAGAATAATTACCTAAAATTCAAATTAATAATCAAAGGACCAAATTGAAGACTAGAAAAAGACGCAAAAAGATCAAAGGTAGTTTAATAGCCAGGGAAAAACATGCATTGTCAATAAAGTGGTCTAAAGGCTTGTCTACGTCAGCGTAATGAGATTCTTTGAACAGTTGTCGCAAATTAAGTCGATTTAGTATTAGTCTGTTAATTGTGAATGGGTCGTTAATATTTAACATACAAACAATAAACACGGTGTAAGTAAAACGATTTTACCGCATTATAGAATCCAAAAGTTTCAAAAAGAAGTCACAAACCAAACGTTTTCCCAGAGATTTTTCTTCGTGTTTGTTTAGTTTTATGCCCTGTTTGTCAGTAATATGAGACGAAACTATTAACCAGCATGGATAGTTATCAGATATTTATCGGACAATTATCCCGATAATTATCAAAGAACATAAATATTTTGATTAATTCGAAAAAAAAATATAAAAAGTAATATAAGTAATATAAGAGAAGAAAACTATAGTTGATTTTTTATTAGAGACAATTAAGGCGAAATGGTATCGTGGTAGCGTGTCGGCTTTGAAACGTGCGAAGTAGACACGGCGAAATACTGCATGATATTTAAACAATAGTTTTTTATAAATAAAATATAGTCTGTTATCGTAAAATAAGGTCTTAGCCCCTTGACGTTTTTATTACGAAACATGGGAGAAAAAATTCTTTAAAATATCGTCAATAACAAACGCTGGTTGTTCGTTGTAAAAAATGTCAATTTTTCGGAACTTTGTGATTTTTTTTTATCGGGTGAAGTTTAGTCAAACGTGTTTCGGGCTTCCCAGTTCACTACCAGTATCTTCTGTTTTCATTGCCAAATAAAAAAAACTAGTTGAATTCGTATTTTTTAATGTCGAAAAAATTTATGTTTTTGGATCTCCTTTCACCTCAAGTAACATTTCGTTGCTAAGTTTTGGTGAAATATAGCACGATAAGAAGCGACTTGCGCAAGAGCAGAAAAGTGCGAGATCTCTATGTGGGAATAACAGTATCTCACGCTAGACGCGCCCTATCGAGCTAGCCCTACAGGAATCAACTAGAGGGACACTAGTCGGCACTACAGTTGATGAGCAATATCATAGGAAATGAAACTATTTTTCCGGATTTAAATCGCGTATATTTGTTTTTGCAAACAAACCGACGTTCCGGGACCTTTACAGGTACAGTTATGTCTAATATTGATGCAAACCACACTATTTTTTAACTATAGTTACAATAATTATTAATTAAATACCTTATTTTTAATTTTACAAAGAAAACATTCCAATTTACGCTACATTAAGTTTTACAAATTATTTTATTGAATTAATTTTTATTAAGTTCAATTTATTATTAATTAATAATAGAAACTAGAATAAACTAAAACATATTAATTAGTCCTGCAGTCTTATGTCTGTTTGGAATTTGTCATTAGAGGAAATACTAAGCATAAGATATAATAAGATCTCGATGAGCAAAATTATATTAATAATATATTATGATTATGCCATGACGGGGAAGATAGTATCTTGAAGTGGAAGGGCTTTAGGGGTGTGTGTAGGCCCACCATCGGGACCAGAGGATCACACTATTTAAAAACAAGTGGACCGATGTGGGGTCAAAAATTTAATAATACGATAGAAGACGTATATGTCAAGAAATGATCGATTCGCCAATGTCGATGGCCCCGTACGCTATTTGGGTAATGAATTTTCTGACTTTGTTCCAGTGTGTGTGTTCTGTGTAGCGCCTTACGAGTTTATTGAGTTCATTGCTCTAGACGAACTCCGTAGTTTGATATCAGGTAGTTGATGTGGTTGTCTGACACGGTTACTGCCAATTATACTCTATTTAAGGCTGTTGTGATTGGAAAGAATGTCGCACGACTAAATGTCGCGCTCAGCGTGTCGGCAGATAAATTGTTTTTCAATGACGTCATAGACGAATCAATATTCCATTAACTCCGGATCCGTAAGTTTATTATCAGCCTACATTTTCCCGCAAATGTAATTAATATTGATGTGATACATCCAACAAAACACCAATGTCTATTCTGTGGAAAATTTCAATTCAACAGCAATCTCAAATACCAGAGATCTTGCTGGGTAGTACATCTCTTTGCAAGCAGTGTTATGTTTGGGATTGAAAGGTAGGGAGTAAGATTTTTTTTATAATACAAGTGATGGAATGAACATGTCGTACGCCTGGTGGTGAGCGACTCGTACTTGTTATAACAGTTGCAGCTGCCACTCAGAGCTTTAAATCGCAAAGGTTTGAGGGACACTGCCACTGCGCCTGTCACCCGGAGACATAAGTTGACAAATCCCATACACCTGTAATCTCACTAGCACCCTTAGGCGCCGCGCAAACATATGTCTTGTGTTGAATACAAGCAACAGCAACAAGTTGCGGCAACCGGCGACTATGGCAATTTCATATCAAAGTTGCCGGATGCTTGTATCCAACACAAGACCCACGTTTGCGCAGCGCCTTACCCTACAAAACCGGAACGCAGTAATGTTTTCTGGTAAAAGAGTTCGTCCAGGGAAGTACCTTATCTACTTCTGCCGCCAAGTAGTGATGTCAGCATTACCATGTTCCGGTTTTGAGAGTTGACGGGCGCAGTGGCAGTGCACCTCAGATCTTTCCGATTTAAAAGTTCTGAGTGCCACTGCAACTACTATGGAAAGGCGTGTGTACCATCAGGCGCCCAACTTGTTCGTCCCTTCACATGATATTATAAAAAAAATGCTCACATTACAGCTTGGCGGCTGAAATAGGTAAGGTGGTACTTGGTGGCAGTACATCCCCGGACGAACTCTTTGACAAGGAGCTCTACTGCTTATTAAGTTGAATAACGGATAACTCACGCATCTAAGCCAAATTTCTGATCGACAAGTTTCGAACCAATTCGTGATCCTTAATCACGAGATTCCGCAGCGGCGACTCGAAGGAAACTGCGCGTCAAAGACCTGGCAGCCCGATCACTCATTACGGCTGCCGGCGCTGGCAGCGTCGGCGAGCAACTACCCTCGTTTGCTTCATTTTTTATTAATGTCATACGCAAGACTGCACATTCCACTAACAATGTCACTTTCAATCACTCAAGTAGTACCTAACATAGTTTTCGAGCAAAAATTCGACTTAAATATGTGAATTATTGTGGATGGATGTGTCGCTTACCACCACGCCCAAAACTATGTCGTCCCGTCACTTCGCGTCATAAAAAATGTTCCAAGGACGGCAAAGTAAAAAAGATGACCTAATCTTCTCTATGGTTGAGATGAATCGACACAAATTCTCTAAACTACACACATCAAAAGTGTCTAGGGATCAAGTGAATATTTTTGAAATAAAAATTATTTAAGCAATATTTACCAAATCCAGTCTTCCAGGACGACTTCTTACTTTAATGCTTATGTTTTATTTAACCGCTTACCCCTATATTTAATTAAAATAAACTAAAATTGATGTTTTTGCAAATTGTGGGAAAAAACTCAAATTAACGGCGTCAATTAAATGACAAAAAAATGGCGAAAATGATGATTTTGCTTATTTTTATTGTAAAGATAAGAAAATTAATAATCTGTATTTCCACCCTTAACACGAATCACACAATTACATCGATTTGGCATGCTTAAGATGAGTTCATCAAAATCACTTTGAGGAATGGCCGCCCATATGTTTTGTAACAAGTCAAAATATTCTTGTAGAGTATGTACGGTATGCATACTCGGCACAGCTCTTCTTTGAAGCGTATTCCATGCGTGCTCAATTGGATTGAGGTCTGGCGATTGAGCAGGCCACGGCAGAACGTTGATACGAGCTCCGGCAAGAATGCGTGTTACGACTCTAGCCGTGTGTGGACGTGCGTTGTCATGCATTAGTTGAAATGAATCACCCAACTGGCCTCGCAAATGGATGATAACATCTGAAACAATCCTCTCTGCGTAAACTTGAGCATTGAGGTTACCCCTGATCCAAATGAGATCGGTTCTTCCGCCGATCCAAATACCGGCCCATATCATTATTGTTCCCCCACCATATGGATGAACTTCCTGACAATATCTCAAACGTTCATGACGTCCAGATGTTCTCCAAACTCGAGTACGTCTTGTATCCGGTCTCATACCGAAGCGGGATTCATCCGAAAAGCACACATAGCGCCAGTCTTCTTCCTCCCAGTTTCTGTGTTCGCGAGCCCATCGTAAACGGGTCCTGCGATTGCAGGGTGCAATAGGTGGAACTCTGAGCGACCTTCGGGATCGCAGACCCACTTCACGTAAACGATTTCGGATTGTTTGATCGCTTATTAGCAAGCCTGAGGAGCTGTGGAGCCTCGTAACCAACATCATGGCGGTCATGGTACGATTCCGTCGAGCAGTATTTTGGATATACCGGTCCTGTCTGCGAGTCGTGATGCGAGATCGTCCTCCATGTCGCTCGGCCACGCTGCCCGTCATGCGATAGCGCGTCCAGAGGCGACTTATGACGCTCTGTGTTAAGTGTTAAGAGTGAAAGCCACAGCACGTTGCCTGGAACCAGCTTCCAACATTCCGACGGCTCGCATCATCACTTCTCGGGTTAAATGATGTCGTCTCTTCATAATAATGTAAATTGTTTCGGTTCCGATGCAGATATTGTAATGATTTTGTCAAAACGCTATAACTCATTTTTATACAAAACCACATTGACAATCGATTTTCTTCTTATTATCGAATTTTAAACAATATTCCTTATTTAAATGTTAAAACTCACTAAAATGTATCAATAGCGATACAAAAAAGTTAATATAATTAACCCTAATTGCAGCAATACTCTTAAACGTACTTGATCCCTAGACACTTTTGATGTGTGTAGATATGAACTCGATATTTTACGTAACAATGTCAATACGAGGCTTATCGAAGTAATCCATCGTACCACCCTGCGTCATGAGTACTTTTATATTAGTAAAAAAGGTGCAATAAAATTTTAGAACATAGAAGAATATAGAATAGAAGTGTCAAAATTTAATACCTTTTATTGTACCTATAACGATAGGCGCGATCAATAAGTATATTTCATTAATATTCAATTATTAGGAAAGGAAATTAACTTTTCGAATCTTAGGGTCGTATTCCAGAACTCTACTCATTGCTCAAGTCATAACTTGAGTATTGCAGTGAGCACTGAAAAACACACTCAAGTCCTTGCAATTAGGGTCGTATTTCCAGTGCTTGAAATCATACTTAAGTCTGCTCAAATCCTGACTTGAGCATTGAGTAGAGGATTGGGTTCGGTTATCAACTGAACTCGGTTACCAACTGAACTCAGTTATCAACTGAAGCTGTCAAACTTACAAAATAGGCCTGCTGGAATACAACCCTAAATCTCGTATATTTGTTTTTGAAACAAACCAACGCTTCGAACCCGAAATATTGGTTTGTTGTGAAAAAACAAATCTAAGTGATTTATATCCGAAGAAATATATTTCATTTCCTATGTGTAACAATCGCGAAATCCTTAGGTTTCGATATTCAATGATTAATTTCAGTTATGAAAGTTGAAGCGATGAACGATCAGAACATGATTCAGTGTTATTCTAAAATGTAATCAGCGTTAAGCAATTTATAGGCGATTGTGGTGGATTCATAAGTGTCAAAGGAAGAATTCATAAAGTATTTTCCCGTAACGCACACACTATTTCATATTTTTCTGTAAAACCCTGATAATATTAAAAACTACGACAGACAAATAAAATTGAATACGCCAATGGCGCATCGATGCATTTATCATTCCACTTATAATTTTACAATTTGTGTCACCGGAATGAAAAATCTTGTTTTACAAGTCCAATAATTTCAATTGCAAATCACATCAAAACAGTTGAACCCTCTTCGTGGAAGTTGTAGGCAATCTTTAAGATAGCACTACTGCGGATGGAATAGCATTCTTTGACAATACGACTGCAATATTCATGTAAAATATTTTTGTGAAAATACCCCACAAGTTTGTTATTATCATTGATACAAAGGTAAGGAAAAATACCTTCGATCTGACTGGACTCGAACCAGCGGTTGTTGCCACACCGGGGCAACTGCTCTTATCAACTGAGCTACAGTTCTCTGTTGTGAGTCACGAGTTTCTCTGTGTGCTTGTTGAAGATCTTTGTGTTGGATTTCATTGACGATAAAAGATCCGTTTAAACTGACGCTGGTTCGGGTCTAGACAATCCTAGGAATTTTTCTTAGGGTGCGTACGTAGCTCACGAGCTGCACACGTGCACCGCTCTCGTGCCACATATATTAACATGCACGCAAGATGAACGCGTGCAGCGCGCGTGCAGCGCATTCGCCAGGTCTGTACGCATCCTTAGTGTTGTACGATCTTTGTATATCAATAATAATGACAGTAAGTCTGCTGCAAAAAGTCTACAGCATATTTTTTCTCGTATGACATAACTCAACCGGATGAATATCATTCGTCGTGGCTCTATTTATTATTATTTTCTAAGAGGGGATACTTACTAACAAGGTCGAGTACTAATGTAATGAAATTAAAAACATCGTCGGTATTTTGCGACGCAACTGCGAGTAACTAGCGTTTTCAATTCATTAGATTACGATCTACAAGCTTGATGCCGAACATTAGATAACGTCACATACGTCGCTCTGATCTTAAGTAAGTGGCTAAAGCACTTATGTTATGGAAATTGGAAAGAATAGACAATATAGAAAAGTTACTTTTCTACATGTCGAACATGCCACGCTCCACGGCTCTTTGCGCAACTCTTATTTATACATAGCCTTCTATGACAACTGAACGTCGAACTAAGGTGCAAGTCATTGATCTAGTAACAGAGCTGACTAAGACATATTGC